>NC_081540.1:20133092-20313092 GCF_030273125.1 Centropristis striata
CTGTTGTCCAGAAGACGATCTAATCAGCAGCATCAGTTAACTCAGTTTTTGGCTGCTTTGCATTTGTAATACAAGCTGCTTTTTTATCTACTCTGTTTCCCTCCCTATCTTCCTTCCTTCCCACTTTCTCCTCCGTCTCATCTTTAATTTCCTCCTTCCCTCTACGCCTCCCACTATCCACCTCTGCATCTCATCTTTCACCCCTATCTCTGTCTCTTTCCCTCCCTCGGCCTCTAAATATCTCATTTTTCCTTATCTCATCTTCAATAAGCTTGTTTTTTTTACCACACTCGAGCAGTAAATTTAACCACTGGCCATATCTACACAACTAAAATAGCTGTGAAATAAAAAAAGCGTTGACTTTAACAGCCCTGCAGTATATGGTCTGCTGCTGTGCATCTGTACTGACAG
Source organism: Centropristis striata (assembly GCF_030273125.1). Classification (NCBI taxonomy): domain Eukaryota; kingdom Metazoa; phylum Chordata; class Actinopteri; order Perciformes; family Serranidae; genus Centropristis; species Centropristis striata. The sequence goes on from NC_081540.1 coordinate 20,133,504, forward strand.
CTACATTTCTGCGTCAGACGCGCTTCATTGATCTTTTATCCAGATCTTTCAGTTTGAAGTGTGCCTTTTAAGAAATACTGTATGTCCTCAAGGAGTACAGATTATTTTATTTATTTATATATTTTTGTAACATAGCACTTCCCAGTTTAGCTGTGTAGTACAGAAATAGGTCTTACAGCAACTTAGGCGAGCCAGACCAATTTTTACAGCGTCCCATCTCTTCACAGTGTGAAGGCAGACAGGTGGAATAAAAGGATAGAAATATGGTCAAATCTGTTCCTAAGTGAGTGTGCTTTATGCTTTATGCCCGTTGCTGAGCAGAGATGTAAATTTATGCGCAAAAGTTAGCACAAAAATCCAAATCATGTATAAATTTTTTAAAACCAAATCACAGCATGGATTTTTCTGTTACTCCAGAGGTTTTTCTTGGTGTTCTGGGGGGCGTTATGAGCATTAGATGGACTTCAGAGAGCCAAACATTACTGCTCTGAACCATGATACACCTTAAAAGGTTCATTAAATTAAAAAAATAGATTATTTATGACAGTGCTGAGCAGCAACTCTAATTAATTTTCAGGATCCCAGCTTTCACATGATTTAGAACCACAGACTGTATAAATAATGAATAGTGACGCATTGTTCTGCTTCTCTACTCATGACGGCTCGCCTTGTTAGTGACCTGTCAATCAAAGGTAGCCCCGCCCCAAATCATACAATTCTTTGTCTTCTTTTTTCTTCTAAATGAGGCCATTATTTACACTTTTAACATCAAATTGTCATCAAAAAAGATTTTTTTACTAGGGATTGAGACTATAGTGTTAAAAAAATGTTCTGAGGTAATAAATCAAGTGAGAAGTTTTCTCATTTTGCATTGAAACAAATGGACAGAAATGTGTTTGCAGCCACACTTAGCGCCCCCTGCTGGAATTTTCTGTAGAATGCAGCTTAAGGCACTTCCTGGTTTGCCTCCCTGCTCAGACCCGGAGGTTGCCGCCTGGTTATTATCTTTTTATTTTATGTATTTTATATATATTTTTTTTAATTTTATTTTTATCTGTTTAGAACACTTGTCTGTTGACCTGCTAGCTCCCCCTAAAAACTTCCCACAACCCCCAATTCTCAATAAAAGGGGGCAGAATGAAAATAATAATGATTAAACTTGTATTTACTTAGAATATCTTATACATCCTTATGGCTCCACGTTTGGGCGTGTCTTTCTGTCAGGGTGTGTGTGTTTGTGTGTGTGTGTGTGTTTGTGTGTGTGTGTGTGTGTGTGTGTGCTATTTCAGTGCATCAAGCCGCAGTGCTTCCTATATATAAATGCGCACAGATTTTTGATAACTTGCCAGTAAAGCTTTTTAGCCAAGGCTTTTTGTCAGCTCAGGTATACTAAGTGCTCCCTCTCTCTCTCTCTCTCTCTCTCTCTCTCTCTTCATTACTTTCACTCCGCGCTGTGCTCTCCCAACCCCTTCACGCCCTCCTCACCTCCTCCCCCCTCACTCTCTCCACCTTCACCACCACCACCCAACTCTTCTCCTCCTCTTGGCATTTATTTTCACGCTGCCCTCTCTCTGTCCTTGTAACATTATGCAGGTTGCATGTTTCCTCTCTTTTATCGCCCATCAACCTCTTGGAGACGCTCACTGACTCGTCACTTCCAAACCTCTCTTCATCTCACTTTAACTCGTCCCTCCCTCCCTCCCTTCCTTTTTTTTTGAACACACTAATTTATTTCCTCCTTACTCTTTCATGTCTTCCCTCTTTCCTCCCCTGTATTCATTTATCAACCCTTCAGTTTTTCTATCTGCCTTTCTTTCCTTCCTTCCTGTATTCTTTCCCTCAAACTTTTTCTTTTTCTTCTTTCCTCTATGTTTCCTCAATATCATCAGTTTCTCCGCCCCACTCGTCTTTCATTTCTTTTATTTGTTCCTTTTTGGAATTTCTCCAAAAATGGCACCAAAGTCCACTTGGACTCCAAGTTGAACTGATTAGATTTTTCCTGATGAAAGGTCAAAGGTCACTAAGACTTTTTGTCCTTCCCATTGTTGTGAACACGATATCTAAGGAACACCTAGAGGGAATTTCCCCAAACGAGTCACAAACGTCCTCTTGGACTCAAAGATGAACTGATTTGATTTTGGAAGTCAAAGGTCAAGGTCACTGTGATCTCACATAATACATTTTTATCCATAGCACAATAATTCATTTGCTATTTATCACACAAACGTCAAATAGGATAAAATGGTGAATAGATGACTTTGCCCATCCTTTCCTCCATCTTTCTCTTGTCTCCGTTCTTTCAAGCTATAACTCTTTCATCCCATCATTCTCTCTTTCCTTTCACATTCCATCATTCACATGCTTTCTTTTGTTTTCTCCCCATTTGTCTCTTGCTTCCTTCCTTTCCCATCACGTTCTATTATGTGTTCATGCTTCCTTAATTTCACCATCATTCTTCCTCATCGTGTCAATTCTGTCCTCTACCTCCTTCTTATTTGTCCCATCGTTCTTCCACTTTTAATCCCTTTTTTACGGTGGCCCTGAGAGCTCACAGCGCTGCAACATAAGAAAACACATGCAAATACACAAAACACAAGCAAATTCAGAAAACATCTTCATCAATTTGACAACATAAGAAAGAAGAAAACGCACTGCAAATACCACAACACAATAATAAAAAGCGCTGCAAATAGGCCACAACACAACAGAAGTGTTTCCAGAGGACCCTTAAAAGTGATGCACACGTCTGGACACACTTGTGATGTTATCACGTCATATATCGAGATAATGGTATTATCACTTTATTTCATGATAAAGATATTTTCATGTTATAATGTGATATATATCGTTAGCCCGCTGGCGTTAGCCCGCTAGCCTGTGTCAATTACATTGCAGTTAAACAAATCAAATAAATGAATGATACACGTTTTAGTTGGTCTCTCTCTATGGCACCGAGATGGTCTTGGTCTTGCTAGCCCGCTAACGCTAGCATGCTATCGATCGTCGGCTAAAGTTAGCACGCTATGAACAGCATGTCCAGACGTGTGCATCAATTTTAAGTGTCCTCTGGAAACACTTATGTTGTGTTGTGGTCTTTGCAGCGCGTTTTCTAAATGCTGCGCTTGTGTTGTCAAATTGATGAAGATGTTTTCTCAATTTGCATGTGTTTTCTTAAGTTGCAGGGCTGTGAGCTCTCACGGCCACCGTACTTTTTGTCTTCTATGTGCGTGTGTTCCTTTCCTCCATTCACCATATTGTCTCTTCTCTTTAAACTCCTGTTCACTCCTTCCTGTATTAAACCTTCCTTCTGTCCTCACCTGCTCCCTCGATCTCCCTCAAATCAACATACTTAATGTTGGAAAAGGCAGAAATATTAAATGTCAAATAAAATAATGTCTCATCTTGGGTATGCGTTCACTATGTAGCATATATTTATGAATGTTCTTTAAATGTTACTGTTTTACACAACATGTTGCTTCCTTCTTTGCTCGCTCACTTTTTTCACATTCTTCTTCTCCTCCATCACTCCAACCATTGCCCCTCCCGTCCCTCCACCTTCCTTTCCAGACTGGCAGGTTGCTACGCTGGCCCTGTTGCTAGGGGGTGGAGCCCTGGTGCTGATGTCATTCCTGGTCGCTCTGGTTGCCGTGTGCATCGGCACGAGACGGCGATTCTATGCGCCCGTCGCCTTCATGCTTTTTGCTGCAGGTCAGCTCACACATCATAAATTGTGGTCCAGACTGAAGTAAAATACACACACCTAATGACACACACACACTTAATTAGCCAATTTAGACAAGGTAAATGGAAGGTTGCATGGTGATCACATTGAAAACTGACATGCATGTAAATGATAATCCTTACTTACTCATTAGAAAGGCAAACAGACTGTACACACACAGACATTCAAAGACACAATTCCTCTCTCCCTCAAACTAATTTAGAGAAAATCTTATTTTTATGAGTCGGGCCCAGCAGGGTCGAAGCAGAGAGTCACGCCTGTCCCTTTCATTTCCCCAGCCAGTCCCAATCTCAAGTTGGACAACTGTCAAGTTTCCACATTTTCTCCATTCTAACCCCCCCGGAATAATTGGAAAATTCATTTTTTTTAGGCGTGAAATGTTTCATTTGGATGCTGGATGCATTGCCGTCTCAATCTTAGTGCAAACCACAGAAGAGATACAGCACTAAAGAGGAAATCTTCCTATTTAAAGGGATAATGTAGAGATTTACAGAAGCTGTGTGATTTTCTTGTGCACTGGGAGTCTTCTTATCTTAAAATTACTTTCATGTATGATAAATAAAAAATGCATAAATGGATTTAGAATTAAACCTCCTTAATATCTTTGGATTGGCATTTGACTGCTTCTTCAAGTCGAAACCTTCTGCGCGCTGTAATGATTTAGAAGCTTTTCTGCCTTTAGCCTCAGCAAAGCCAACAGACAGTGTGACATTTACAGATGAATACGTTAGAGGTAGGAAGTATTTCATCCCCACTGTTAATCCTCATTTCAACCCGGGGTTAATGGGGTTGTCTAATTTTCTAATTCTACAAACTTCGGAATAAAAGAAAAGAGTGAAAGTTGTGATTGAAAATATTAGTAATTCAAGTGACGTTAAAAGGCTATATAAAGAAAGTGAAAGAAGTTAACACTGGGTTATGATATTCCACATTTTCAACACCACAGATTTGAATCTGAACAATGAGCCCATACACTCATTAATACGGTGGCCCTGAGAGCTCACAGCGCTGCAACTTAAGAAAACACATGCAAATACATAAAACACAAGCAGATTGAGAAACAATCTTCATCAATTTGACCAAACAAGCGCAGCATTTAGACAACACAATAAGAAAAACACAACACAACACAATAATAAAAAACGCTGCAAATAGGCCACACCACAACAGAAGTGTTTCCAGAGGACCCTTAAAAGTGATGCACACATCTGAACACACATGTGATATTATCACGTTATTTCAAGATGATGATAGTTTTGCATTATAATGTTATAACGATCATATCGTGCTAACGTTATCTGGCGATCGATAGCGTGCTAACGTTAGCCGACGATTAATAACATGCTAACGTTAGCAAGCGAGCAAAACCAAGACCAACTTGGTGCCATTGAGAGAGACCAATTAAAACGTGTATCATTCATTTATTTGATTTGTTTAACTGTAATATGATTGATACGGGCTAGCGGGCTAACGCTATATATCACGTTATAACATGAAAATATCATTGTCATGCAATAATGTGATAATTTCACTTTATAACGTGAATAATAATGATAATATCACAATTGTGGTCTATTTGCATCGCGTTTTCTTTTTGTGTTGTGGTCTTTGCAGCGCGTTTTCTAAATGCTGCGCTTGTGTTGTCAAATTGATGAAGATGTTTCCTCAATTTGCTTGTGTTTTGTGTATTTGCATGTGTTTTCTTAAGTTGCAGCGATGTGAGCTCTCAGGGCCAACGTACATTAAACTTTAAAAACGTGTTTTACTTTTCGAAAAGTCAAAATGTACTGCTGTGATTTAATAGCAATCAGTGCTTCAAGCAAAATATTATAAAATATGTAATTGTAGAGCTTGGAAAACAGACATCAGGCGTCTATGAATACTAAAAACAAACAAAATCACTCGCTGTCAGAATGTGGTTGAACACAAAGCGCTGAGCGATATGTGGAGGCGAGCACAGAGGCATGGTGTGTTTGGACGGACTTTAAAGGACCCTCTCTGAAAGATAGATCACATACATACGCCTTGACAATTAACTTCCTCTTTAAGGCTGTTTTTCACACTATCTGTGTTAATATTTGCATGTTTTTGGATAATGTGCATTCTATGTTGGGGTTTTTGTGCCAGAGCGTATCTATGTTCCCACAAAATGAATTCCCTTTGAAGAAATAACGATTGATGTTTTCTCCTTTGTTCCACTGCCATCCATCGTTCTCCCCCTCCCTTTTTAAATATTTCACTGCCCTCTATCCCCCTTTCCCCTCATCCCTCCATCTCTCCTGAAACTCATCCTGTTTCCTTTGACCCCGTAGTCCGCCTCGGTTCCTTTTCCTCTCTCATTCCTCCTCTTCCTCTCTCTCCTCTGCCACCATCCTCCCCTTCCCTTGCCTCTTGTCTGATCAAGTTTGATTTATTTTGTTTGTATAAAATGTGCTAAATGAACTAAACAGAGTTAAATGACATTCCCTCTGGGCTTGCAACTCTCTTCTCGACTCAGTCGATAGCAATTTCTGCAATTTTTCAAGTCTTTCTTAACTGTTTTGTGTGTGACTGCTAGACAATGTAAAAAAATATTTATGTGACCAAATCCCATTAACTTCAGAATGTACGTTTGACTCCATCACTAATCAGTAATAGTATAACATTTAAATATTGACCCCCTACTGTGTAAATTAGCATTTTGAAGCTTGGAGTAGAAACATTTTTCTTCCATGTTGGCTCACATTTGTGTGATTGTACAGCTGTTGTTTTAGAATTGATAAATTACACAGTGCATAAATATCTTAAGCTTTTACAACCCTTCCTCCTCTTCCAGCTGGCACCCCGGCTGCTATTTTGTTGTAAAAGCTTTACTAAATATAGATACTGACTGTATATTTTACATGGTTTTGAATTGTTTTTATACCCAACAGCAGAGGGTAGGAAGTATATTACTACAATGGCATGTTATCTTATATTTTCACACTTTAAAATGGGCGTTTATCATTGCTTATTTTCCCATGAGTATAGGCAGGTAGGGCCCTGCTCCACCTTCTAGTAGGTTCAGTAGGTTGTTATCAGCTCATTCAATGGCTTTCAGCTGTTTCATTATAGTTCACTTTCAATTTGATTAAGTTTAGGCGCTTAAACAGGTCACAGTTTCATTCAGATTAGGCTACAAAACTCTCTAAGGTTAGGTTAAAAAAAAGTTACTGGTTAGATGTAAATAAAAAGATAGTTTAAAATGTCAAATAAATGCACATTGATGCAAAAAGTGACGTGCCACATAAAAGTTAAGTGACGTTAACTCAACTAACACTGTTTACCTGCTATCTATCTATCTATCTATCTATCTATCTATCTATCTATCTATCTATCTATCTATCTATCTATCTATCTATCTATCCATCCATCCATCCATCCATCCATCCATCCATCCATCCATCCATCCATCCATCCATCCATCCATCCATCCATCCATCCATCCATCCATCCATCCATCCATCCATCCATCCATCCATCCAATATTGCAGCAGCGTGTGAAGTGGTATAATTGCGGCCTTTGTGATTAGAAAATCGCGTTCTATCATCGCGATATTATTGCCAATGTGATTAATCCTTCAGCCCTACTATCCATCCATCCATCCATCCATCCATCCATCCATCCATCTACAGATCCATCGATCAAATACATTCTATAAGCGTATTTACGTTACGTTACATTGCAATCACAATCATGGGAGGGGGGTTTAAAATGGCGTATTCAGACAAAGGGGGAAACAGATGCAGCAGTATGAACTGGATAATAATACAAATTTTACTTTCCCTTGTACTTATTGTCTCCATGTCTCCCCCAGTTGTACTCCAGGCCTGCAGCTTGGTCCTCTACCCCATCAAGTTCATCGAGAGCATCAACCTGAGGATCTACCACGAGTTCAACTGGGGCTACGGCCTGGCCTGGGGGGGAACCATCTTCTCCTTTGGCGGGGGTATTCTCTACTGCCTCAACCCCAAGAACTATGAGGAGTATTACTAGCTCCGATTCAAGCCAAGAACCCTACATGCTGGGAGAGGTATTCAGGGGGTGAGCAGGGTTTTTTTTTTTCCTTTAATGGCTCAATTCCCAAGAACTTTAAGGAATATTATACATCGTTTTTGAGCCAATAACTTGTGCTGCGACAAGCTTCCCCCATAGGGGAAATTCAAGGGGTGAAGCTGGCGGTCAGTGGATTTCTTTTCTTGCCTCAGTCAACAGAAGTGTGAGCGCTGAGTCCACTTATTTGAACTTACAGCCCCAACATCACCAGGTTGGTCCTGGGTAGGGGTCAGGGGGTGGGAAGGAGTCTTACTAGTTTATTACTCAGACTTGTGACACACCTGGGAGAAGTGAAAACCCTGCAGAGATGGAAGTTTATGGTAATGATCCAACATCTGTTCTTTCTTCCCTGTGAACTAAACTGCAAGTCACTACCCAACTTATCGACTCTGCGACTGAAGAAACAGGATGTCGGATTGGGAGGCTTTTACCGCACGTATTTGCACGCATGCACATGCAAAGGCACGTGTCTGTCAACATCAAGTCTTCGGGCTGGGTTTAAAAAAATCTACCCCTCAGTCAGTGCTTAGTTAGGAGTTGTTGCTTTTTGTTTTTCAGAGTCCTCTGGAGCTCCTAAACTTTCACAAGGACATGGAAGAGGATCAGACGCCACAGTTGCGCTTCATAACTTTTCATAAGACAGATAGATTCCTCATGGGGTGGGGTAAGAGGGGGGGAAAAAAATAAAGACGCCCGCTCAATATTCTGTTATCGACCCACTTGTCTGTTACCGCGGCAACCCACAGGGTGTGCACATGCAGCTGTCATGATTGATTAGCCACGGTCAGAGGTGTGAGACAGGACTGCGCTCAGCTGCCTCCAAGGGTCTGCTAAATTTCGATTCCCAATGAGCCGAGTGTCTCCACACCGTGACGTTCTGAGCATCCTCCCCTTTTGGGCCCAGTGTTCTGCATCCTGTTTGTTGATTTCTCAGTGGACATGTTTACATGCACAGCAGTAGTTTAAGAAAGTTAGTAACTGCTTTCTGAGTGTGATAACGTGATTGTGTGCTCAGTAATCACAGGAACACTTATGGAGGTATGACTGTATTAGACACCCCTTGGGTCACGTATACAGCTTTGTTTCATTTCATAAACTTAAGTTGCACAAGTAGCCAGCTCAGGTGGAGGTGAAAGGAAAGTATGGTGTTTAGACAAGATGGTGGCAGCTGGAGTTTACACCTTATAGAGACAGAGCGCCACATGTTATAATCTAAAATCCACGCCCACTGGAGGGGAAAACTATCAGTGCCTCAATACACCCAACAAAATGATTGTTTCTAGCTAAAACTATGAGATTTAAGCACATCATATGATTATTTTAGCACTCTTTGTCTACCAGATTGGACAAGTTAGCTGTTAGCAAGCTAATGTTAGCTTTATGTTGGCAAGCTGAGACACTTAATTAGATTTAAGTGTATCATATGATTATTTTAGCACTCTATGTCTACCAGACAGGAAAAGTTGGCTGTTAGCAAGCTGATGTTAGCTATATGCTAGCAAGCTAAGGCACTTAAAACTACATATCATTCTTAATTATCCACATTCTATTACATAGTGCCAAATACTTAGCTTAACTTACAGAAATGTAGTTAGCCTAAAACTGACTTTGGATATAAGTAAACATTAAATCTACTGAGTTTCAGGATACCGTTTCTCCCCGTTGGAACTACTGATGTCTCAAGTCTATATATGCCTGTATTCACTTTTGTCCTCTTCAGTTTTTCAGTTTGTCATATTTTTAAAAATGTAGTTTTGGGTTCTTTACCCTGTTGGTAGTGCAATTTACCACATGACATCTTTAAGACAGATTTCTGTTGTTTGCTAACAAACAGAATTGACAAGGAGGTTCCTTCATTTAATACAAAGTCAATGTAGAGCGATGGCTTGTTTCCCCTCCGGTGGGGCGGGGCTTAAGTGCGCTCTGTCTCTATTTGCTACTTACTGCAATCCACGTTATTCAAAGCTTTACTTTTGATTTGATTCAGAAGTGGATAGCATAATTATTGCACTAACATTGTAAAACAATAACCTACACTAAACATGATTTTTGATTTATATTAGTATTTTTAGGAGAATATTAATTACAATACAATTCTGCTTTTTTTTCCCCTAACACCCAAACATAGAGAAAAGTTTTTTTCAACCATTACTGTCAATAAAGTGTTTTTAGAAATTTGGAACTTCCATTACATGTACTAGTAAAATAGATTTGTACTGTAAAAGAAACATTTTTGTCAGAAATCTCTTCACAATCTAAAAAAAGGTACATGGTAACAGGATTACTTTCAGTTCACGGTATGAGTAATCAATGCATTATTGCGTGCATGTAAACATAGCCACTAAAGCTATTTATAAACCAGATCAGTATCTACTGATAAGTTCAGGCCAGGCTTCATTAACACCAGGCTGTTGTCTCCTTGTCAACGGTAAATGTCATGGATACGTCCTTCACCCAGTCCGTGTGGATTTTGGTGAAAAACAAGCCTGGCATGCATCAGTTGGCACAGGAAAAGCAAATGTCAATATAAGCCAGTGTAGAATGTCACTATTATTATACAGGTGCTGGAATTTATCGAGGCACATATGGACAAAAAGGATTAAATCTCCCATCTAATAAGTGCTGCTGTCATGTCCACAAAAGCTGCTTTGAATTTAAACAGCATTAATTTCATATTGATTTAGTTTCCCCTTATGTGTTTTTTCAGCTGGTGTAAATCCACATTCTCCTATGTGCTGATTACTTTCCAAACCCTGTGACCTCTATTCCCCCTTAAAAAATCCATTCTCTAATTTCAAAAGAAGAGTCAAATGTAATATAAGAGTTCTCCATAGGACACTTAAGAGATACAATCTTGTTGGCACTCTCCATTGTCACATATTTACTGTGGTGCTGTCAAGCAACCATCACCCAAAAAAAGGATCCAAGCTGCCTCCCTCACCACCTTAACATTTATATAAACTGACAATGATGTTTACCACAGACAAACCCATTCCCTTTGTTGCTGAAGTTTTATCTGTCACTAGAAGAGCATTCCCTCCTAAATCAGCTCATTCAAGTTTATTCATCACTGATGTGAATACAAGAAGATATCAGTAACGTAGTAGATTACAACCCAGAAGTTACTGTATAATGCTTTTATAAATACAGGGTATCTATACAATAAACACTAGGTACCTATAGGTTTATTATACAGAAGGGAAGAAGACTGGATGTTTAAGATGAAGGAAAATGGGTCAACAACAACAACAACAACACTGATATTGCAATTAGTTATGTTATCATTTATTTCCATATAAGAAAACTACAGTCACTTTTTAATACAAAGTAGCTATTATGATTAAAGTATTTGTTCTGTGATTTTGAGAGTTAGTTGAGAAGATCTGTACCACTCTCCAGTCCTGTACACTAAATATGAAGCTACAGCCATCTGCTGATTAGCTTAGCTTAGCTTAGCTTAGCTTTGCATGATAGCCTGGTTCTGTTTGAATTCACCTGATTTGGATGATAAAAATAATAATTCCAATAAGTATGGGTGAGTAGGAGCATACTCCACCTTCTAGTAGATGCAGTAAGTTGATATTAGGGGTACAACGGTACAGGTAACCCACAGTACGGGTTGTACCTCGGTTTATGGGCCACTGTTATCGGTACGGTAGCCCACTAGCGCTAGCCGTATCAATCACATTGCAGTTAAACTCATCAAATAAATGAATGATGCACGTTTAGTTGGTCTCTCTTAACGGCACTGAGTTGGTCTTCTTGGTCACAATAATTGCGCTTCGGGTCTCTCTGGAGCAGAACAAGCCCAAAACAACGACTGCACTTTTAGAACAAGCCTGGCTGTCGCTTCATATTTAGTGTACAGACATGAACTATTATCAATCCCCTCACCTAGTTCAGGGCGATAAAGCCCCCCAAAAATTGATGAAACTATTGTTACTGGGGGAAAAAATTTGCCTAAACAAACAATGATGGGTGTTCCAATATATCTACATCCAAAATAGTTATGTGTATGTTTAAAATGATTAAAAACTGGAAATCAGTAATTAAGTTCTGGGATCCAATTTCTGACAAATAAAACTGATAAAAGAAGAACCAAAACCAGCTTCTAGGTAACCCCTAAACACACATAATTCATGATATCCATATTGCCATTGGTACCCTACATGTACAAAATATTTGCACTCTAATTTCTAGGCTGTGATGTGAAGCGTTACTAAAGTTGTTGGCAGGATGCAGTGGAGACTAAAGCCACTTAATCTCACTTTACAAACAGAAATAAACCTCATGCTGTAAATTCATAGTGTATATTCTAGTAAGTAGTATTGACTTGATGGATGTTATATGAAGGTACGGTTTTCCGAGGGGGAAAAAATCCTAAACATGGATTTTTTTTAAGTGACTGGAAGCCACTGTTTACACTGAGTAAAGACAGAAACAGCGCTCACTGCTACAGCCATTATTTCATTAGTCATAGCAGCTATATGGGTCAATGGGTGCTTTTCAGCATGTGACTCTGCTCTTCAGTATTTTATCAGTTTGAAAGATGTCACAGCTTCACCGTGTTCAGTGGTGGGGCTCCGGTTAATCAGTGTTTGTCGGTCACCAGGTTTTAGGTCAGGTTATGGACGATGCATTTTCTGTCACCTGACTCTGTGTGTTATTGAGTGCAACAGAAATGAAGGAGATCATCACCACCAGTATAATTATTGATATGGCTACTGTATTTAATACTGTATGATCACAGCTTAGTGAGGGTGTTTTTGCTACCTAGAAACGTCTCTGTGCTTTGGTGGTGTAGAGGAACCTTAGGCGCTAACACTGTAACAGACCTGGGTTAAAATATGCAGGTATCATTCCCAATATCCCCATATTCCATTAATGGAAAAATAAAAAAAATAATGATTCAAAATGAAATTGATTTGTCTTTGTACTGAATATACTGCAAATGTAGTTGATTTACAGCCCCCTTATTTCTAACTCATCTACACACACATAAAACTCTTAAGTTATCTCTTGTCTAAATCCCCTTTCAAATCAAAGATTTACAGCTTTATTTTGCCAGGTAGTTTTATTGTTGTGCAGCTGCTGTTATTAGTATTTTATCCAAGATTCGAAGTGACAATACTACATACATAAATCAAACTGTTACTAACTTGCTGCTGCCTCAAGCAACAAGCAGATGCCGTTAAAGTAGCTGCATGCTTTGATTTCTTTAATTAGGAGCTGAAATCAATGTCATGTCAGTTGTAATTACAAGTCTCCAATTTTAAATGACAATGCAAATATGTTTGCACCAGTTTCAAAAATGACCTACATGCTTTGATTTTTAATGAAGCACTCCAATGTGGTTCTGGGTAAATAAGATCATTTGTGTTAGGCCCCTCAGTGGGGAACTATAGGAGCTTGCTAGAAAAACACAAGCCTTACTAGGCTTTAATACCGTTTTTTTGTGACCCCAGGGTGTCTGACCCGTGTTGGTTTCTTGTATGTTTCAGCCCAGGTTTGACTCGTAGTTATTAGCATTTGTTTGATTAATAATTTCCTGATGAAAAGTAGAGGCTCGCAAACAGACAGCTCTGTTTTATGCATCATCTCCCAGTAGACTGGAGAGAAACACTGTTTAATGATGTGCATAGGGATCTAGAAAGTGTGTATGAATATATGTGTGTGTGTGTGTGTGTGTTTGTTCTTGTACTTCCTACATAGTGAGGACCAGAACAGGTTTTTAACCAACAGATTGAGGACATTTTTGCAAAGTAAGTACGTTTTGGCCCGTCCTCACTTCTTTAAAGGCTTGTTTGAGAGGTCAGACTTTGTTTTAGTGTTAATGTTACAATCAGGTTTATGTTAGGGTTAGGGTTGGGCATTTAGTTATGATGGTGAAGGTTAGGTTAGGGTTAGGGTAAGGGGCTAAATAACTCACTATACTGATGAGGGACCTCACAAAGTTAGAAGTACAAGGATGTGTGTGTGTGTGTGTGTGTGTGTGAGAGTGAATGACAGAGGAAGAGTGTGTTCGACAGAGAGAGTGTGTGTGCATGTGTGTTGGCATGTTTTAGATGCCATTGTAGAGATGTCAGTAATCAGCATTTATCTCTTTGTACGTTGGCACATTAAAGCACTGAACAGAATGTCTCCGTCTCACTCTCTGTTTCGTTTTGTTGTCACATCCTCTGTCTTTTGTTGTCTTTATTCAGCTCTCAAATGATTACTGTCATGCTTATCTTGCTTTCAGTATTATCCTCCAGAACCAAAGATATTGTTAACTAAATTTAGAACAATATTCACTACAAAACTTCTCACTTGATTTATTATCCTCAGAATTTTTTTTAGGAAAACACTATGGCCCCTTAGCTCGTAAAAAATCTTCTTCAAGACAATTTGATGTTAATAGTTCTGATAATGGCCCCATTTAGAAGATAATAGAAGATAAAGAATCATATGATTTGGGGCGTGGCTACCTTTGATTGACAGGTGGCTAACAAGGCCAGCCGTCATCATAAGGGAAGGAGAGCAATGCGTATCCACGGCAACGTGTCAATGAAGATATGTATAACGTTATATCGATTAATGACAGTTTATTTGAATGTTTTGTTCAGTAAAAATGTCTTGTTCAGTGTTTGGTTGGACTAACAGACACTCCAAGGAGTCGCTGCTCAGTTTTCTGAGGTAAGTAACATAAGTTTTGTTTTTATTTTTTGCTAGCCAAAATGAAAATCCCAGTTAATGCTCCAGTTAATGCTAACATGAATTAGCAGCAACTTCTCTCAGTCAGGGAAATTGGAAACAAGATGGCGACGAGTGTAACGCTGAACTCGATGCTTCCAACGGGCCACAAACCAATGGGTGACGCCACGGTGACTACGTCCATTATTTATATACAGTCTATGGAGCAAATTGATAATCTACATAAAATTTGACGGATGGAAACGAACTGAGAGATGCCTGTTCATCACTGAAACAAGGGAAGATGTTGAGCCAGGAGTTCAGCAAAAACAAGACTTTCAGGAGGTGAAAGTCTGAGTTATGACTGAAAAGTCAGAGGTACCTTTAGAGTTGTACTTACTGATCTCTTGAACAATATTTCTCAATATATGCAATTTGTTCTTAGCTTTCTCTTAAAAGAGATTTTGATTTAAATGAGACATTCTAAATAATAAAAGTATACTAAATAACTTACTTGTACCATAAATGCTCTTAAATATTAAATAACAAAACAAATTCCTTGTCTAAATAGAAAAGGTTGATTCCAAGGCACAAGGATTTTTCCAGGAAGTGGACTCTTTTTCCCTAATGAGCTAAATAAACAAATTAGCAATTATATTTATTGCCAGTTATTGACTAGTTTGCTCACAAGACCAACACTTAAGAAACATCCTGCCAATTAGGACTTGTGTTGACAATTACCAACATAATGCGCGGCCCCACAGAGCAAACACTTGACCAATACAACAGTTAATGTCTTGTGCAAACAAAAAACATATTAACATAATTTCAACATTTGGTTCCAAAGCAGCCTGGATGTCTTCTGTCGCTGAGAGTGAAAACAGTTTGTGAGTGACAAAAAGAGCTGAAGAGGGGTTGTTTGATATGAAGTGGGTTCTCGTTGCTGCTGTGACACACTTCACTGCAGGAAACATCAAGATCTCTGCAAGGATCTTGCAAAGTTACATAATGGTGGTAATGCAGCAGTTCCCTGTAGCAGAAGCCTTTTTCCAGGAGTCTGTCATGCCATAATGAGCCATAATGTCCTCATCCATCTGCATTTTTGACTGCTGATTGACTTAAGAATCCCTATTTGCCTTTAATGAATGAAAATAGTGACTTCCTCACCTGCCATCATTGCTTATTCACAAAAAAGAAGCAGCATTATTAATGCACCTGAGTTGGACGTTATCACACTATCGAATGGGTTTATATCAGTGGATATCAATACATACAGTTGCAAGAAAAACA
This sequence comes from Centropristis striata, assembly GCF_030273125.1. Taxonomy (NCBI): domain Eukaryota; kingdom Metazoa; phylum Chordata; class Actinopteri; order Perciformes; family Serranidae; genus Centropristis; species Centropristis striata. Next base: position 20,149,283 of record NC_081540.1, read on the forward strand.
AAAGACCTAGTATGTGATCTGATCTGCATCTTAGTCCCAAGTATAGACAAACACACATGCTTTACCTAACACCATGCAAACAATTGTAATATTTCATGTCTTTATTGAATATATCCATGAAACATTCATAATGCTGGTAGAAAAAGTAAGTGAACCCTTTGGCTAATGACTCCATTAAGAGCTAATTGGAAAACTTGGGAGTTCTAACAATGGAAATGAGATTTGAGTGAGGTGAAGAGATACTTTGACCTGTAAAAAACACTCAAACTTTTTAAGATTGCTATTCACAAAAGCATCTGCTCATGTGAACCATGCCTCGTAAAAAAAGAGATCTCCGAAGACCTGCGATCAAGAATTGTTGATTTGCATCAGACTGTAAGGGACTACAAAGTAATCTCAAAGACTTTAGGTATTCACCAGTCAATATTTAGACAAACTGACAAATGGAGACGGTTAAGTACTGTATCTAATCTCCCTAGAAGTGGGCGCCCAGCCAAGTAAATAATACAACTCCAGGGTAACAAATTAAGACTTGAAGGATTCATTGAAACTGGTTAACATCTCTAATCATGAGTCTACCACACACAGAGGATTGAACAAGCATGGCGTCCATGGCAGGACACCAGGGAGGAAGCAGCTGCTTTCCAAAAAAACATCACTGCATGCCTGAAGTTTGCCAAAGATCAGTAGAAGTTGGCTGATGAAGCAGGACAATGACCGGAAACATCGAAGTAAATCTACTACAGACTAAATTCAAAAAAGAAAATCTGCCTTTTGGAGAGTCCCCATCGGTGGCCAGACCTCAATCCAATAGAGATGCTGTGGAATGACCTCAAGAGAGCCGTTCACACCAGACATCCTATCCATATGGCTGAGCTGAAGCAGTTCTGTCAGAAAGAATGATCCAGAATTCCTCCTCAATGTTGTGCAGTTCTGATCAGCAGCCATCAGAAGCGTTTGGTTGAGGTTATTGCTGCCAAAGGAGCCTCGACCAGTTATTAAATCAAACCAAAATTACTTTATTCAACAGTTAGCTCTGTAGCAGTACAGTGTGTTTACAACAAGCACCAGACACTCTGTGCACAGTTAGCAATGTCGGTTAATCCACGATCGCGATGTTAATGATCAGCGGAGACGCTGTGTATAATTAGCCATGCTGGTTTGTTTATTTGCGTATGTGGTCATGGATCACGGTAGAAACTGTCGCTAAGCGATTACCCGACGATCGAAAACCATACGTCACCTCCGGAGTCTCGTAAATCCCTCTGAGGCCTTTTTTAAAATAAAGACATGCAGAGTGAGCGGACATTTGAGAGGGCGTGGCCTGAGACTTTCCCAGCGGCCACTCTTCCCCATAAAGGAAACACGGCTATAATGACCAAATTGGCTGATTAATCAGTAAAGGTAAGGGTTAATTGTATAGTGCAGCTGCTAAACTTGAAATTGCAGCAGTAAAATTATTTCCCTGCCACCCGTACTGCTGCCAAAAACCACCAGGTTGGTTGGTTAAAGCCTTGTCGGCCTGGTTTAGGTCTCATCAGCACAGCAGGTAGGCTACACCAAACGTCTTTACATCTTTGTCATTCAGCATTAAATTCACAATCACTGGTTGTTAGAATTATCTGATAATATGTAGTACTACACTAGATAATGTCAGCTTCTTCCTCCATTTAGTTTTTTTAGATTAAACTATAGCTCCTTTGTTGTTTGCTCAGCCCTGGGGGAGATGTCTTCAGAAAACATCTTTGCAAGACTCACTGGCCTAGTTTACAGCAGAGATTCATAATGTTCTCCCTTGCCTGTGCCTGTACTGCCCCCTGCTGCCCATATTGTGCTATGACTACCCACAGCCACTGAGAATGCATCCCAAATCCACTACATACTGACTCTCATCAGGTTTTCAGTATGAGTTGTGGTCACAATGAAAAAATCACAAAAGTATACCAAGTTTACTCAATACCATCAGTACAGACCAAGGTTATAATAGTTTTGGATTTTTCATTAGTTTTAGTTTTAATTTTGTTGTCACTTTTTGTTTTCAAATTCAGTTAGTTTTAGTTAGTTTTCAGAGTGAGTTCATTAGTTTTAATTTTTTGGAAAATGCTTGGTTTTAGTTTAGTTTTTATTAGTTTTAGTGTTAGTTTTAGTTTTTTGTAATGGGGTATTTGTTGGGTGCCAGATTCAATAAGGTCACAATAAATGTTTCCTTTATTTCCTTTGTCTGATCCATCTCAGCCCCAATAAGTTTATTAAGTCATAAAACCAGATAGATGAAATAGATTTCATATCAACCAAAAAGGTTTACGGATGAAAAAAGTTGACAAAGACGAAAACTAAGGACATTTTCACTATAATTTCAGTTAGATTTAGTTAGTTTTGTAACCACAAAATACAGTTTCAGTTAGTTATCGTTTTTTTTTAAAAACTCTCGTTTTTATTTTTATTTCAGTTAGTTTTCGTTAACTATAATAACCTTGGTACAGACAACCTTTTATCCAACTGCAATATGAAATTGTGAACAGGTAAACTCCCACATCTATCTGCAAGACCCCTGCCAATGTACATTATGTTTAAATGTCTTTTCTTTTCACTGTCACAGAATGAGACATGTTTGTCCATTTTTGTCATTAAAAATATTTACAGTTTGACAGATGTCAGGTATTTCAATTTCAAAGATATTAACCGTAAAACTATTGTATAAAGATATATTACATAATATATAATATGTATACAATAATTGATCAAAAAATGGTCAACATACATGTTTTCAAACTACTGATTAACCCCCTTATTGTCATCAATAAACCTAGGAAAGCTATATGTCTCTACTTAATGGTTGTAAAGTTTCATGAGGCTGTGCTACCCTAAAGGTCACGACCAGTGCTGTAGTCTACGTGATATACAGTGCTTCAAACCTTTTGTATTTCTATTTATACTGTTATACATGCATTTGAGCATGACATATGTTAAGTTACTTCACTGTAAACTAATAGACACAAAATGACAAAAAAGGACAAAAAAAAGGCACAAAATGACCCAAAAGACTCAAAATTAATAACAAAAAACAAACACAAAATGAACAAAAAAATCACAAAATTAACAAAAAAGACACAAAAAGACCAAAAACAAGACAAAAAAATCCCCCCAATGTTACCTTTTGTATTCCTGTTTATACTGTCATGCATGCATTTGAGCATGAAATATGTTAAGTTACTGCACTGTAAACATATTTAAAATTGCAGTTTCATCATATCTGGTGAAGTGCACGCTCCTATATGTGGCCCTGTGGTAGTGAACATGAAAAATTGTGGCCCCCTCCAGCATTTAAGTTTCCCATCCCTGACCTACAGTATATATCTTGTTGAGAGCATTCTGACAGACTGGCTCTGTTATCAACATGTTAGGATGCGGCATCAAGTCAAGTCAAGTCAAGTCAAATTTATTTATATAGCACATTTACAGACGGCTGAGCGGCACCAAAGTGCTTCACATAAAAGTGCAAAAAAATACAGAATTGACAAAATTGACAAAGGTAACAAAAAAACAAGAAAAAAAAGACACAAGGTGGTGATGGTGCTTATAATGGTTGTTGTAAGATGTGTTGTTCTGGGACGTCTGAGTATGAGTATAGACAGTATACCCACTGCAAAAAACTAGACTACACCACTGATATCACCCTAGAGGGAGCTCTTGGGAATAAAGTGTGTGTTACCTGGCAGGAAGTTACCTGTCAGGAAAGGTATATGTAGATGCCCCCTGGTGGCATATGGTGTAATGTCTATGCTGCCAAATGTTTGAGTAAAGCCACAAGAAACTCCTCCTGAAGCCATGTGGTCAAATGAAGAGCCATTTGGAAGCTGAAAGAGCCACTGAAAGGCTATTCTTGGTGAGCTGAGCCAAATGATCCGGATCCCTAAAAAGAGCCCAAATTCCCATCACTTTTCCACCACCGATATATTATTTATACTCCTGAAATTGTGATCTCTTATGGTTTACCTTGTCGTTCTGCTGCCGTGATGTGACGTCACTGTTGGTTACAGGTGCAGCAGTTTAAAAGGTTGAATTTGGAAAACAAGGAGAAAGTAAATGCTAATGTCAACAAAGCGTTTATCAGCCAGTAGAGCAGCTGAAGCCTTCACCCCAGCAGCCCACACACACACACACACACACACACACACACCCCGGCCAGACTGTCCAGCCGGCTGCTTGGGATGCCAGTCAGCGCCGAGGATCTGTTTTAGGACCACCTCATTCACTTACAGTACTTGTGAGTAGTCTGTGACCCAGAGCCGCGCCTGGCTCCATAACACGCCATCATGTCTAATTATAGCAAATGCGTCGTGCGTAATGGAGCCATTACAGTAACCAAGTCCCACTTCTGAATACCCAGGACATCCGAAGTGGGTGTATCAGTTTATCAGCAGATCTAATTTAGTAAACATGTAACGGTGCTGTCATCTAACGAGAGAGGAGCTTCATATAAACAACGTGTCCCGTTAGACACTAAATCCGGTTTGAAGTGATTTTTCAGTCCGTCCATCTTTCCATGTTATCTAAACTTCTGTGACCCAAATCCACGAACATCAAAGGTACCAGTAACCTACTGAACTCATTAGGGTTCTAGAGGAAATCTAGATTCTTGGATATCATTTTCCCCCCACATTGGTTGTGACTTGTCACGTTCCCAGCAGCCACTGAAGTTAAAGTGGAGTCCATGCTTGGTTGTCTCACCTCGCAACTACAACTACCTCACCTAGCAAGTGCGGAAATACCCACTGGCCACTGGCGCGTCCGCGGGGTGTCGGGTTTTACGCATGGCGTCCGCCAAACGGGACTGGATCCCGCGGAGACCACCTCCCAGCATCCTACTATTTAGAGGTGGGAATGCTTGGACACCCAGCCCCCCCTGCACACCTGCTCCGCTCCGTCTGGCCCTGCTGACAGACTGGCCGGTCCTCCTGCTGCCGCCGTCCTCCTCTTCTTCACCAGGGCTCGGTTCTTGTGCCTTCATCGTGCGCTCTACTTTTTGGCTGTTTCTTCTGGATTTGGGTCTCCTCCTCCCTCCTGGTGGATTAAACCTGTCCGTTCTGTCACCCCTCCCAAACACATAACTTTTTAGAGCGGCTGTCCTGTTATGATGGCGGAGGGTGTGCGCCCCGAGGACTACTGCGACGAGCCGGTGGAGGACGAGTTTGGAGAGATCATCAAGTGTCGGTCTGGTAAGAGATCAAAGCTCCCCTATAGTGTATATATAGTTCAATATTTTTTGTCATTTATTTCAGAAAGTGAAACTTAGAGACAATGAAAACACAAAACTCAGTGTCTCAGAAAATTAGAATATGACATAAGATCAATAAAAAAAGGATATTTTAAATACAAATGTCAGGCTTCTGAAAAGTATGTTCATTTCTATACACTCAAGACTTTGTTGGGCTCCCTTTTGCATGAATTACTGCATTAATACTTGGTGGCATGGAGGAGATCAGCCTACAGCACCATGTTGCTTTTATAGCAGCCTTCAGGTCGTCTGGTGTCTCTCACCTTCCTCTTGACAACAGCCCATAGACTCCTATGGGGTTCAGTCCAGCCCAGTAACACCATGGTCACTGAAGCAGCTTTTGATACCTCTACCAGTGTGGGCAGGTGCCAAGTCCTGCTGGAGAATGAAAGCAGCATCTCCAAAGAGCTTGTGGAAGCATGAAGACTCTAAATGTCCTGCTAGATGGCTGCTATGTTGACTGAGGACTTCAGAAAACACAGTGGACCAACACCAGCAGAGGACATGGACCCAAACCACCACTGACCCAGGACCATCATATTGAACTTTTTCCACAGTACTCTAATTTTCTGACACACTGAGTTTTGTGTTTTCATTATCTCTAAGCCAGAATCATCAAAATTACAAGAAAAACAGGCTTGAAATATCTCACTCTATGTGTAATGAATCTATATAATGTATAAGTTTCACTCTCTGAAATGATTGACAAAAAATGTTGAACTTTTTCAAGATATTCAAATTTTTTTTTAGATGTACCTGTATGTGTGTACTTTCTACATTGTGAGGACCGCAACAGGTTTTTACCATTTGGTCAGTCCTCACTGTTTCAGATGCCTGTTTGAGAGTTAGGGCTTGGTTTTAAGGCTTAAGTTTAAATGTGGTTTAGGCTTATTGTTGTGGTTAGTTAGTGATGCTAGTTGTGATGGTTAAGGTTAGGGTCCCCACACAGACGCCATATGCTTGTGTATGTTATAAACGAGAACCTGCCAGGGATGCTCAATACTCACACAGTCAACACATCACACATGCTCACAAACTGTTCCATTACACTGGCATGTGGCACAGCAAGGAACAGCTAAAAACTCTAAAAATATAAATTATATGATATTTTCATCTGACACACTCTTTTTGCACTTCTGAAGGCTCCGTGTGTGTGTGTGTGTGTGTAGATGCAGTGAGTGGTACACCTGCTTGTAAGTGACAATTTAATAATAATGGAGTGTGAGGACACTGTGTGTCACCACAGGTGGCCATTATTTCAAAGCTTTTAATTAAGTGTACATCAAATATAACTGTATCTGTACATGTGTTTTATAATGATTTTATATACTTATTCATGTATCTGGCTACTTTTAGACATTGCTCTATGCACATGATTGTGATTGACTCTGTGTCATGATGTTGTCGATGCTGGGGTTTTTAAATTGTTCCTACATTTCCCATGAACACCATTTCTTCCTCTTGCAAAGAGGATGTTGACAATCTAAAAACAGCTGCTCTGACCCATAGACTGTATCAATAAGCTGTGACCTTAATGAGAAGGCCTTTCTTCAGGTGTGAAGTTGCAGTTATAGATGTTATGAGCAATTCACCCTCTATGGTAGCTATTCTCAACCTTGGGGTCGGGACCCCCATTGGGGTCGCGAGATGATTTCTGGGGGTCGCCAAATCATTTTGGAAGTCAGCTCTGTCTCCACTGTGTTAAAGTGTTCATGTGTTCATGTGTTTTGGTCTTTTTGGTCACTTAATGTCTTTTTTAGGTCATTTTGTGTGTTATTTAGTCATTTTGTGTCTTTTTTGTGTCTTTTTTTGATCATTCTGTGTCTTTTTTAGTCATTTTGTGTATTTTTTTGATCATTTTGTGGTCAATTTGTGTCTTTTTTGGTCATTTTGTTTCTTTTTTGGGTAATTTTGTGTCTTTTTTGGGTAATTTTGTGTCTTTTTTGGTAATTTTGTGTCTTTTTTGATCATTTTGTTTCCTTTTTTTGGTCATTTTGTTTCTTTTTTGGGTGATCTGAACTGTGCGTGTGAGATTGTGTTCAGTGAGTGGGGGTCGCGGACAACATGCATGTTAAATTGGGGGTCACGACTCAAAAAGGTTGAGAACTACTGCTCTATGGTACGGTGTTGCCCTCAGGCAACCAACCTATTTTTGGCCTGTCAAATTTCTAAAATGCATATTTTTGAGTGATGTTGTTTTAAAAAGTGGGAAGAGTATAGGGAACCAATAGCAATGCTTTAATTTGTCACATGACCTCCAGGAGGCCATATTGAAACCCTTTTTTGCAGAGTTTTCCGTAGGAAACAGTTTTGCCATTTTGCGCCACAAAAAATCACTCAAAACTTAATTTTCTGGCCCTTTTCCATCTGGAAAAAAATATATTTCTAAATATAGGTGAGTAAACCTTCATTTTTGATAGTTTTATACACCTAGACTGTTCACACAATCAATTCAATGGGTCGTTGGTTCAATGGTACGATGTTGCCTACAGGCAACATTCAGACAAGAAACCAGTTTAAAAAGTTCCTTTTCTAATGTTTTTAAATTCAAAAAGTTATGCATTGTACCCTGTTGAAGCTACTGAATGTTTTACACGTTTATTAAATAAATTATGTTAAAATTCATTTTAAAAACGTTCTTTTTCACTTGTGCACCGATATGGTACAATGTTGCCTACGGGCAACGAACACCAAAAACTTCCCAAAAAAAAGAATTATAACATTTCTTCAGATTATGTTTATTCATATGTCTATTTTAAGACAAAAAGCTGAATTTCATCACTTTTTTCTTAAATGCTTCAGTTTGCTGATGCTGTTTGCACAGCAGGTGAATTCATATTCCAATGATCCCAATCCAGACATTTAATAGAGTATATGTCCTGTCCCACTTCCATACTGTTATTTTCCTCAATAATACATTAATTCAATAAAACAACCGTCAAACGGTGTCTTTTTGTTTTGAATATTCATTTTTTGTGAGTGCTCACGTTCATCATAGAAATAAACATCTAGTCATTTAGCAGACGCTTTTATCCAAAGCGACTTACAGGAAAAATAAATAAACATACAAATAAACAAACTCAATAGCCATTATATATATATATGTAAAATATCACCACTTTGTCACAGCGCTCGGCCTCAGATTCAGACGCACAAGGCTTGAGACTTGGCACAGGGCAGTGTCTGGCTGAGACAAAGTGATGTCACATGGTTGTTGCATAGCTGTGTGTATGGGCTTCACACCGGGGGAGACACGGTGCGGTGCAGAGGGCTGCTGGGAGCTCTGGGAGCTGCTGGGAGCTCTGGGTCTATCTGTTTGACTGTTGCACATGTGCAGCAACAAGAAGAAGCTCCTTCCTGCAGGCAGCTGTGTGTTTGTGCTGTACACTGTAACTGGCATGAAACAATCAGAAAAGATTGACACCAACACTCACCTTGGAGCTGAGGAGAACTGTTAAGAAATACCAGTGGAAATACACATTCTACATATCAATGTAGAAATGACTGTATGGAAAACACTATCTGTGTTTCCATTAAAGTCGAGGCGAATTTTAAAGCTACGTTTTGAAATGTCCCATAACTTTGGCCTCCTACGAGAAAATGGAGACAAGTCTTCAGGAGCTGGATCCTATAAATGTTCTTTCATGTCAGAGCCATAGACTGTATATAAATAATAGACATAGTCACCGTGACGTCACCTATTGGTTTGTGGCCCGTTGGAGGCATCGAGTTCAGCGTTACACTCGTCGCCATCTTGTTTCTGTATATAACGTTATATATATCTGCTTCTCTCCTGGTGACGGCTCGCCTCGTTAGTGACCTGTCAATCAAAGGTAGCCACACCCCAAATCATACGATTCTTTATCTTCTATTTTCTTCTAAATGGGGCCATTATTTCAACTATTAACATCAAATTGTATTGAAGATTTTTTACTAGTGATTGAGACCATAGTGTTGTCCTAAAAAAATTCTGAGGTAATAAATCAAGTGAGAAGTTTTCTCATTTTGCATTGAAATGAATGGACAGAAATGTTTTTGCAGCCAAACTTAGCGCCCCCTGCTGGAATTTTGGGTAGAATGCAGCTTAAGGCACTTCCTGGTTTGCCTCCCTGCTCAGACCCGGAGGTTGCCGCCTGGTCAGAGCAGAAACAGCTGATCAGTCATGTGAGTTTAATGTACATCAGAACTTATTCATAAAGAATAATTTCCATCTCCTGTTTAGCTCATTAACTATTTTCTGCAAAAGACAAAATCCACCTTAAGCAAGCGTAAAAAAACTTTTGTGCACATTTTCAAAAGTTTATTGGTGTTTCTATCAAGCTTTTCTCATGCAAATCTTGTAAAACATAATGAAGTAACAAGTAACAGGAAACAGGTGTACTCAACGATTTCAAAATTGATCTGAGGGACCATGCTTGAGTAAGTGCAGTTACTTTTCACAACTGACTTTTTTGTGTGTGCCATAAATCAATCATAAAAGTCCTGCAAACACATTATAGGAGGTGTTGAGGCTGCCACTCCCTGTGGTGCCATGTTGTTTTCTCAGGCTATTTTTATCCCTTGTGTCCAGGCCACAGTGGGTACATTTAATTCACATAGGTCCCCTTTAGTATCCATTTCACCCCTGAAGTTTTCCAGTTAGTTTAGCAAGGGCCTCACATGTAGAACTAAATCGGGCCTGAATTGTTTCCAGGCTAACTTGTCACCTAACTCAACCCAGGGCTAAAAATATTCAGTGTTTGTGTGATGTGTGACCATGACACTGAATCTCTGGCAGCGTGCTGGGATACGTTAGAGGTTTGATTTTCTCTTATAGCGCTTGTAAATACTGGATGACACGGGATAGTCCACTAGGCAGTGAGACACCAGTCAAAGAGACTGACTGAGACAGACAGATGGACAGTGGTGTCATGTAGGTGGTTTACTCTCTCAGTTCCACATGTGCATAGGCCTGTCATGATAACACATTTTTTTAGGACGATATATTTTCCCAGTAACGATCATGATAAACGATAGTATTGTGGAGTACATCCGTTTCCACATCAATGAATTTTTAAATCTCAAGTATATTAAACTTTGAAATTGAAATGTGGAAAATAAATATTAAATCATCCTAGATAAATAAAACATAAATATATAAACTAATATCAAAACAAATAAAATAGAATCCCAGGCTCTGTTAACAGAAATTGCACTGACATAAATATTATATTATCATATATTATAAATTATATATAAACAGCCGTTTCTGAGTGGCGTGCCTCCTTTAAGAGGCATGACAGTCAGTGCTAATAGGCTAACAGTTAGCTCTTTAGCAGTACAGTGTGTATGTGCTGCAGCAGCATGTGTTCACTTAGTGACCTCTGTTTGTTTACAACAAGCTCCGGACTGTTTGTGCACAGTTGGCGACGCCGTTTAATTTACGATTAGCGGCGGACACTTTATGTATAGTTAGCATGCTGGTTGTTTACAATAAGCGGTGGATGTTGTGCAGTTAGCTACGGCGGCCTCAGTTGTTGTGCAGCTGCTGAGCTGAAACGTGAAATCCAAAATGTTCCCACACCACACTGGCTTTGGCACCAATTCCTTTTATTCCACCAAACTTTCTGGAGTTGTGCAGACGTCGGGAAACTTGACTTCGAGTAACACACTCACTATGCTTCTGCTGGCTAGCGTCCGCACTGTGTGTGTGTGTGTGTGCGCGCGCGTCCATTTTTATACATTGAAGGATAAGTCCATATATTGATCTGTGAACTTGGTCGGTCAGCCTTTTGTTTTAATGCCCCGCGACCTAAATGATCTTCAACTCACACTGAGGATCAATACGCCCAGAACAATTTTTCAGTTTCGTAGCTTGATTGCAGACTTTCCTGCAACTGTCTGCAACAGTTTTTAGCTTTGGTCATTTCAAACAGCATTTTTACTCATTCATTTGTATTTCTGTTCTGTCTGTGAATGTTCTCGTCGTCACTGTAAATGAGGGAAACCTCAGACCCTTACCAGTTTAAATGAAGTGTATATATGTTTGTTTTTCTCTGGGACTGCTCATCTCCTCCTTCTCCTTCCTCAGGAGGCAAAATTTCCGTGCAAATAACTTCTTTTCCTTGAGTGACCTGCCTGTTTAAATCAGCTATTCTCAACCTTGGGGTCGGGACCCCAATTGGGGTCGCAAGATGATTTCTGGGGCTCACCAAATCATTTTGGAAGTCAGCTCTGTCTCCACTGTGTTAAAGTGTTCATGTGTTTTAGTCTTTTTGGTCATTTAATGTCTTTTTTGGGGTCATTTTGTGTGTGTTTTTTGGTCATTTTGTGTGTTTTTTGAGTCTTTTTTTACCTTTCTGTGGTCAATTTGTGTCTTTTTTGGTCATTTTGTTTCCTTTTTTTGGTAATTTTGTGTATTTTTTGGTAATTTTGTGTCTTTTCTGGTAATTTTGTGTCTTTTTTTGGTCATTTTGTGACTTTTTTGGTCATTTTGTGTCTTTCTTTGATCATTTTGTGGTCAATTTGTGTCTTTTTTGGTCATTTTGATTCCTTTTTTTGGTCATTTTGTTTCTTTTTTGTATGATCTGAACTGTGCGTGTGCGATTGTGTTCAGTGAGCGGGGGTCGCGGACAACATGCATGTTAAATTGGGGGTTGGGACTCAAAAAGGTTGAGAACTACTGGTTTAAATCAAGCTTCAATGAGTAAATAAAGTCCTATTTTCTCTCTCTCTCACTTCCACTCTTGCTCTTGTGTCTGCGTTCTCACAGCTGCTAGGTCATCTCATGCTGGAAATAGCGGTCAGCTGGCCTGACGGACGGCTGTTGTCGGTGTCAGATAGCTTGGTCTGGGAGGTTGCCATGCCTCCGCCTTCTCGCCATCTCTCACTCCTCTTTTCCTCTTTCATTGCTCTTTCCACAACCTCTTTCTGTCTCAGTCTGTGCAAACTCAGCTTCTTTTTCTCTGCCTTGTCTTTACTTTCATGCTGACTCCCCTCATCTCCCTCCCTGGGTCATATTTGACCACCCAAGTTGTTGTTCACGATATGGATTGTCTGTCAGGAGCTAAATCAAGCTGTGTCTCTGTGCTATATAGGTAACATTCTGCAGATTTAACATACCATGTTAAACACACACAGACTGTGTGGTGTTGGAGCCTAACCCACAGGAGATTTTTGAGGCCAGTATTGATACCTTTTTTAGGAGAAAAATGTACAGATAATCAATATCAGGGTTGATATACAGGTTCATCTCAATAAATTAGAATTTGAATAATACAAAAAATCTGAATATTACAAAAGACCAAGTTTAAAAAGTATGTTTGATATGGAAATGTTGGCCTCTGAAAAGTATGTCCATCTCATAGACTTCAGTGTTACACTCGTCGCCATCTTGTTTCCGATACAGGAAGCAGACCATATTTGGACTGTGGAGGAGGAGAGGGATCTGATCACTGACTACAGCCTCTCTACACCTCAACCTGACTGAGAGAAGCTGCTGCTAATTACTGTTAGCACTAACTGTTAGCATTAACTGGGATGTTCATTTTGGCAAAAAACAAAAACTAAATTTAAGTTACTTACCTCAGAAAACTGAGCAGCGACTCCTTGGAGTGTCTGTTAGTCCAACCAAACGCTGAACAAGACATTTTTACTGAACAAAACGTTCAAATAAACTGTCACTAAGTGAAAATACAGTGTAAGGCTCAAAGTTATGAGACCAAACCGTTTGAATAATACATTTTCCAAGAATCTTATTTGCATGAGTTTGGTCCATAAAATGATAAAAATAGCAAAAAATGCCCACCTCAGCGTCTAGATAAGCAAACGAGCCGAAATGATGAAATGTTGCTACATCAGGTTAATACCAGAGAGAATGTTACATCACTGTTTTCATATTTCCCCAAATGTTTTTATCCTCAGATTTCATGAATTATGTTAACTATATTTGAAATAATACAAAGATCTATGTAGTGATCGTTTTTGCGTGCTGTGAATTCATTTTGTAATTATTACTATTCATTTTCCAAGCAATGTATTAACATTTCCATTCACAATAGATTAATGGATAGAGACAGTTTCTCATTGGCTTTGCATTTTTCAGTATGACTGGCAATTTGCTGTAATATATCACCTCTGGCAATGCAAAAGTACGCAGCCGATATGCCAACATGTTGGCCACATGATTTATCCTACTAGGCTGTGTGTGTATGAACGTGAGTGTGTGTGTGTGTGTGTGAGGGCGGGACGCCGTGGGAGGGTTTGTGTACTCTTGTAGATTGGTTTTTAAAATTGTAGAATTTATCAACATTGACAACCTTTCATCGGGTGTTGGGGATTGGAGGTGTGTGTGTGTGTGTGTGTGTGTGTGTGTGTAGACATCTACATGTGTCTGCCTTGTTATCACACCCTGAGGGTCCATAAGCACTTTGCTATTCCTCATCATTCCTGGCCTATAGGCACAGCTTTCTGGTTGCTAATCCTGATTGGGGCAGACAGGCAGGTAAGTTCAGGCGTTACTGTGGACAACTGCACCCTAAGGACCCCTTTGAAATATACAGTGGCTGTATCCCACTGTCAAGGAAGGATCCTCGAACGGCTGAATTTGAAGGATTCTACGTCATCGACATTCTGCGAAGGACTGTCCTAATGTCCAGGATCCAGAGTCCTTCTTTTGCCCAAATTCCAAGGATGCTTGTGTGTATCCTCCGTGCGCTCCGACTACCCATAATGCTTTGCGCACACCTGTCTACCGGGAGATTTAAAAATGGCGAGTGAAGAAACAGTGGCGATCTATATTCAGTTTACACTGAATATTTGTTATCACAAAAGTCAAAAGTTATCATCATGTTATCAGTCAAAAGTTTTAGAACACCCCAATTTTTCCAGTTTTTTATTGAAATTCAAGCAGTTCAAGTCAAATGAACAGCTTGAAAGGGTACAAAGGTAAGTGGTGAACTGCCAGAGGTAAATAAAAAAAGGTAAAATATAATGTACATTTCAGAATTATTCAAGTAGGCCTTTTTTCAGGGAACAAGAAATGGGTTAACAACTTAACTCTATGGAGTCTTGGGCTATTTTGTCCATTTTTGAATTCTTTTCATGTCTTTGTAAGTCATTTTGTGTCTTTTTTTAGTCATTTTGTGTCTTTTTTTAGTCCTTTAGTCCAACATAAAATGTGATTTTGAATCTTTTTTTTACTTTCAAAACACTATCATGCTCAATAAAGAATGTTAAATGTTGCAAATGTGCATTAATTTCAGAGTACACTGAGACATTAAACTGCATCATTTTCAATTAAATTCTGGAAAAGTTGGTGTGTTCTAAAACTTTTGACCAGTAGTGTAACTTACAAAACTTGTGTTCAAAGTCAAGCAAAACATATGCATAAACAAATGCCAGAATATTTAGCTAAAAGATGATAAACATCATCTTGATACATTGTCAGTTAAGTTAATTGATGCGCTGTCATCTCCTCTTCACTTACTTTCACTTGAATTTTCTTCACTCTGTTCCTCTCTCCTTTGACTTCTTTTGACCACCTTCGCCTCATTTCGCTCTCCTCGTCTTGACTTTTTGACTTCACTTCTTTTCAATTCACTTCTTACACTTCTCAACTTTTTTCTTCCCGTGTCCTTGTTTCACTTTTCACTTTACTTCACCTCATCACTTTTGACTTCTTCTGGCACCTCATTTTCCTCTCCACTTCAGCTTCTTCCCCCTTTCTTTTCTTCGTCTCTTCATTTTATCTCATCTTCAGATGTGGATTCTCTGTCTGGTTGTCAGAAGCTTTTTTGTCAGAACGCTGGCCAGTTAAAGCACACACACACATGCATACCCCACTGAGTAAATCTCTAAATATACTGCATATGTAGCTACACAGAAAGCCATCAGATAACATGCTGGGATTCAAATTGTCCCTCAGTGCTGTTTTAGGATCAGCCTCTCTGGCTTTTAATCTTAACATTATCTGTCAGGAGCACAGGGGGGGTCCAGATCTGGGGACAGCCACAGTGTCTGGGGACAAAACCACTTAGAGCTCCCTACTTTAAGTCAATATCAGCCTTCACTTCACATTTACAAAACAGCCATTCTGTATCAAGTATGGAGAGAGAAAACGGGACACATATTAATAACAAATCTAATTTTATTTTACCCTCTGTTTACATATTTTTAACAACCAAGGACAAAATAAAAAACACCTAAACTAGCAAAGAATTAAAGAAACAAGCTATTTAGAGAGAAGACAACAAACTAAGCAAAAAAAAAAGGTAAACAGCTAAACAAACAAATGCTGAGAACTGAGCTACAGGAGAACATCTGTACAGTCTCCTTGAATCCACCTCAGTGAAATAAAAATTACACATTTTTAGTGATGTGCCGATGAAGCCTCACTAGATGGCACTCTTTGTTCAACAAAGAGCTGGAAGCAAACTCAATTACATTCCTTGACCTTTTCCCTTAAAAGCAAGAGCACCATCTAGTGGGTTCATAAAATATAGAATAATGGTTCATGAGGCTTCATTAGTACATCACTACACATTTTTCAAGCCTGACTGAAGATTTGGGACACTTTGAAATGGGAAGAATTGTTAATGTGATAGGAACAGGTCTTAGGTTCCAGTTGTAGCTCAGAAGTACATTTATATTTTTCTGTGATGACTCATAGTACAGGTACATCTCAAAAATTTCAATATTTTTTGTCAATTATTTCAGAAAGTGAAATTATATAGATTCATTACATATAGAGTGAAATATTTCAAGCTTGTATTTCTTGTAATTTTGATGATTCTGGCTTAGAGATAATGAAAACACAAAACTCAATGTCTCAGAAAATAAGAATATTACATTACACAAAAAGGATATTTTAACACAAACGTCAGGCTTCTGAAAAGTATCTTAATTTCTATACACCCAATACTTGGTCGGGCCTCCTTTTGCATGAATTACTGCATTATTATGGCGTGGCATGGAGGAGATCAGCCTACAGCACCATGTTGCTTTTATAGCAGCCTTCAGGTCGTCTGGTGTCTCTCACCTTCCTCTTGACAACAGCCCATAGACTCCTATGGGGTTCAGTCCAGCCCAGTAACACCATGGTCATTGAAGCAGCTTTTGGTACCTTTGCCAGTGTGGGCAGGTGCCAAGTCCTGCTGGAGAATGAAAGCAGCATCTCCAAAGAGCTTGTGGAAGCATGAAGACTCTAAATGTCCTGCTAGATGGCTGCTATGTTGACTGTGGACTTCAGAAAACACAGTGGACCAACAGCAGCAGAGGACATGGCCCCAAACCACCACTGACCCAGGACCATCATATTGAACTTTTTCCACAATACTCTAATTTTCTGACACACTGAGTTTTGTGTTTTCATTATCTCTATGCCAGAATCATCGAAATTACAAGAAAAACAGGCTTGAAATATTTCACTCTACGCGTAATGAATCTATATAATGTACGAGTTTCACTTTCATTGACAATTAAAAAAAAAAACTTTTTCATAATATTCTCATATTTTAAGATATACATGTATGTGTCAACTAGATGACAAGGAATCATCATAGAACCAATTGAAATTGGCAATACAGTTATTTATATTGGGGCAGATGGTTTAATCCTTTATCGGGCAAAGAACCGTATTTGGTAACGTCAGCGGACATCCTAAATGGGGTCCCCTCACCTCTCATGAGGTCGTAGAACCACATGGACCCCTCCCAGCTAATCAGCGAGATTAGGCTACGTGACAAATAGTGACACCATGATATCTGACCAATAACGATACTAATAATCACTCAGTTGACCTTGATTTGCAACATAAAAATGAAACATTTTGAAAAAAAAAATCACAAAAGTAAAAGTCGTGCAGTATCCTCCAATATGATTTGGTTGGGTTGAAATTTTCAGTTAGTATTTCAATGAGTGCCCTATAAAAGGCTACACCCACAAAAACACTCTATTATATTAATATCTACGGATATTAGTATATCCGTCTGATTCCCTTACTGCCTACAGTAACACTAATGCATTGGTTTTTCAAAGGCCAAGGATCTTTTCATGTAACAATATTTAGTGTGTTTGGAGTTTATTTAGCTCAATATCCCTTATCACTTACAGTCCAAAAGAGAAAAAAAGTGTCCAAACTTTAATTCCCAACTCTGAGTCAGTGGCTCTGCATGATCAAGTAATGACATTAATGGGCAGAAGATGGCAGCAGAGGCAGCCGGTGGCTTTGTAACCGTCCTCAGAGAGACTGTGAGATGCTGGCAATGAAGATGAATGTGTGGGAACAGATCCGCCTGTTCTTGGGAGATTTCAGTCTGGCTGTGTATGAGAGAGAGACAGGTTGGGTTGAGAGAGCGGAGGAGAGAGAGGACTGAGGGGAAAACAAACACAAAACAAGAAAGATAGTAGAGAAGAAAGGCAGCTGTTGTTCTCTTGGGGGAAGGAGAGGATGGGTGGTAAAATAAATGACTGAGTAGTGATGGATATGAACACACACACTGTCTCTCAGTAAGAATGGAGTGGAGGGTTCAGTGTATGATCTGACCCACATGGAGTTTCTGGGTCACTCCAGGCCAGAGGAGGAGGTTGTGTGTGTGTTGTAATGAGTCTGGTAGTCGAGGATCCCAGAGGAACCCCAACCCTGCTCAGTCAGACGCACTCACAACCAGCATTCAAAAACCCTTTCTGGGTTAGGAGTAGTCACGCCAGGAAAAGTGGGTTTTTCAGAATCAGGTTGCACCCCATTCTCATGGAAGTGGGCCAAAAGCTGGCAGCGGGGCGCACGCTGATCAATCAGGTGGGAGGAAGAGTCACGCTGGGCTCAAGTCAACCACAAAAAGTAATTCTCATTGCACGGATTATCATGACTCATTGATGTGTCAAGCCTCCATTATCATCATCACAGTTGGTGTGGTGTCATTAGAGGACGCTGTATCTGACTCTATTGGATTTGTAAAAATGGGGATCAGGTAATGGGTGGGTGTGAATCATAGACTGTATATAAATAATGGACGTAGTCACTGTGACGTCACCCATTGGTTTGTGGCCCGTTGGAAGCCTCGAGTTCAGCGTTACACTCGTCGCCATCATGTTTCCGATACGCGGAGCAGACCATAATTGGACTGTGGCGGAGCGCGAGGGATCTGACGACACTGACTACACGCATCTCTACACCGGCAACCCGACTGAGAGAAGCCGCTGCTAATTCATGTTAGCATTAACTGGGATGTTAGTTTTGGCTAGCAAAAAAACAAAAACAAAATGTATCTTTCTTACCTCAGAAAACTGAGCAGCGACTCCTTGGAGTGTCTGTTAGTCCAACCAAACGCTGAACAAGACATTTTACTGAACAAAACGTTCAAATAAACTGTCATTAAGTGAAAATATAGTGTGAAAGGGTCAAAGTTATGAGACCAAACCGCTAAACGTCTTTTCTATCTATATAATGTTATATATAACTTTATTGACACGTTGCCGTGGATACGCTCTGCTTCTCTCCTGGTGACGGCTCGCCTTGTTAGTGACCTGTCAATCAAAGCTAGAAACGCCCCAAATCATACGATTCTTTATCTTCTATTTTCTTCTAAATGGGGCCATTATTAGGACTATTGACATCAAATTGTCTTGAAGAAGATTTTTTACTAGCAATTGAGACCATAATGTTGTCCCTGAAAAAATTTCTGAGGTAATAAATCAAGTGAGAAGTTTTCAAATTTAGCACTGAAATGAATGGGCAGATTTCTTTTGCAGCCAAACTTAGCGCCCCCTACTGGAATTTTCGGTGAATTGCAGGCTTTATGCACTTCCTGGTTGGCCTCCATGCTCAGACACGGAGATTGCCGCCTGGTGTGAATCCTGAACCGGAAGGCAAACAGTTGGGATTTTTCATGCACCTAACTAATTTCAGATGCACTGAAAGTTATTTTGTTCTATAACTGGGCCTGACCATAATCTGCTACTTCAACTCCTGAAAAAGAAAACAAAGTTTCGACTGGAAATGACACAGAACAGTAAAGTTGTGCTGCTAATAGTGATGAATGATTAGGGCGGGGCTACTGTATGATTGACAGGTTGGTGCTGTGGCGCACTGTGTGTTTTCGTCTTCACACTTAACTGGAACATTTTGGTGAATTAAAAATTTCTTGTTCAGTTGGACTAAAAGACACAAAGAGATGTTCACTAAGAAGAACAATTGTCCCTTGCTAGTCAAGCTAGCTAGCCCTGGCGTTAGCTGATGACATAGCATCATTTTGTACGGTGGCCCTGAGAGCTCACAGCGCTGCAACTTAACCCATTGAAGCCTGGAAAGCAGATACGTCGTTTTGTAGTATTTGTATAAGCTCTCAAATACCTTTTTGAATTTCATTTCTATCTGCTACAGAGGCTGAAAAATCTATTATTTAGTAGAAGAGTTGACACTTTTTTCCCCAGAATTTTCATAAAATTAGAGGCTTATTTAAAAAACGCCCAGCGATTTTTCAGGCCTCAATGGGTTAAGAAAACACATGCAAATAACACAAAAAATAAGCAAATTGAGAAAACATCGTCATCAATCTGACAACACAAGCGCAGCATTTAGAAAATGCACTGCAAAGACAACAACACAATAGATGTGTTTCCAGAAGACACTTAAAAGTGATGCACATATCTGGCCACGAGTGTTATTATGTTACTTCAAGAAAATGGTAAATTATCACGTTATTTCATAATAATGATATTTTCATGTTATAATGTGATCAAATCAAATAAATAAATGATACGTATGTTTTTGTTGGTCTCTCTCAATTGCACCGAGTTGGTCTTGGTCTTGCTAGCCTGCTAACGCTCTCATGCTATCGATCGCTGGCTAACGTTAGCATGCTATGATCAGCCGCTAACGTTATAACGTGAAATTATCATTATCTTGAAATAACATGATAATAATAACTTTATAATAACTTTATTTATATAGCACCTTTCAAAAGCAAGTTACAAGGTGCTGTACAACAGAAATAAAACATATCAAATACAATTCACTAACAACAACAAGAAATTACATTAAAAAAACTTAAAAAAAAATGTAAAATGTAAAATTCAAAATCACCAATCACAACAAGGTAATCATACAATAGTAAAAAAAGGAAATTAGGAGACGGCCAATCGATAAAAGTGAGTTTTTAAAAGAGATTTAAAAGAAGCCACTGAGCTCGCCGGGCAGGGAGTTCCACAGCTGTGGAGCATGGACAGCGAAGGCCCGGTCATCTTTTGTAATCAGACGGGACCTCGGGACCAGAAGCAAAGCTGTGCCGGCGGATCTCAGGCAGCGTTCAGGCTCGTAGGGTAAAAGCATCTCATTGATATAGGCAGGAGCCTGACCATTTAGGGCTTTAAAAACAAGTAATAAAATCTTAAAATCAATTCTAAAACTCACAGGCAGCCAATGGAGGGCAGCAAGGGTTGGAGAGATGTGGTCACTTCTCTTTTTTCCTGTTAAAAGCTTGGCAGCAAGTATATTTAAGTGACAACTAAGTATATGTTGAAGCCTATGGATGTTTCCCTTGCTAATCCCAGAGTACAGGGCATTACAATAATCCAATCTTGATTAAATAAAATATCACATAAATATAATATTTATGAAAAAAATCACAAGCGTGCAGAGGTGGGCAGAGTAGCCAAAAAATGTACTCAAGTAAAAGTAATGTTACTTAAGATTATAATTACTCAAGTAAAAGTAAAAGTACTCATAAAAATAATTACTCAAGTAAGAGTAAAAAAGTATGCAGTGAAAAGACTACTCAAGTACTCAAGAGTACAAGTACTGCGTTTTCTCCGGATTTATTTTTGAAAGCAACACAAACACAAAAAAAAAAAAGTAATTACCATCCCGTAGCCAAATAGAACGGCATAAAAGTACCGTTCCTTCTTCAAATATATACTCAAGTAAAAGTAAAAGTATGGTCCAAAAAAACTACTCCTAAAATTACAATTTATCCAAAAAGTTACTCAAGTATTTGTAACGGAGTAAATGTAGCGCATTACTACCCACCTCTGCAAGCGTGTCCAGACATGTGCATCACTTTTAAGTGTCCTCTGGAAACACTTCTGTTGTGTTGAGGTCTATTTGCAGCGCTTTTCCTTATTGTGTTGTGGTCTTTGCAGCGCGTTTTCTAAATGTTGCACTTGTGTCCTCAAATTGATGAAGATGTTTTCTCAGTTTGCTTGTGTTTTGTGTATTTGCATATGTTTTCTTAAAGGAACACTCCACTGTTTTTTCATATTAAAACATGTTATTCGCTTTTCGAAGCGGATAAAAAAGATAACTATAATGTATGGCGGAATAGCACTTGGGAGCACTTCGACTCGGTGCAGTAATATCATCACTCCTGACGGAAGTGAGAGGGAGCGGAAGTGATGATATTACTGCGCCGAGTCGAAGTGCTCCCAAGTGCTATTCCGCCATACATTATAGTTCTCCTTTTTATCCGCTTCGAAAAGCGCCACGTTTTATTTTGTGTCGCCATACTTGGTCGTTTAACTACTCGTGTAGCTGTATTTAAATAGGGAAAACGTGGAGGAGTTTGGTCGCTTCTAACTGTCCATCTGTTTGGATCCTAATGAATGAACTGGGCTAAGCTAAGTGCTAGCCAAGTAGCTCAGCGCGCCAGGGCGATTGAGTGCACGCATTGAGACGCAAGAGGTCTGTATCAACTCGTCTTACTTACCCGAATAACATGTTTTAATATAAAAAAACGGTGGAGTGTTCCTTTAAGTTGCAGTTGCTGTGAACTCTCAGGGCCACCAACACCAACATGGCAATTGCAAAAATGTCGAACACGAGGCTTAAAAGCGGATAATTAGTTTTAGTTAACTTAAACACACAATGAATACATAACTCATCAAAAAGCATGAACATGTATTATTTGTAACGGTAAGATCATTAGGTAGGTCTGTTAAAGTCCTAGAGTCGGCAAATAATCGTGTTGTATAATGTGCACATGACTGTACCTTTTCCTTCCACACAAAAGGGCCGAGACAGAAAAAGACTCACAAGGCCAGCTCCATCAAACACATGATGGAGGAATAAGATCAGCTCCACTTTGATCCTCTGCTGCATCACTATCACACACTTTATCAGAAAATGTGTGTGATGTGCTCCTGTATGTCTATCTCTCTGAGAACCGATTTTGAGTTTTAGACCTTGGAATGAGGACACTGGCCAGTCCTCGCTCTGGGACAAACTATCAAAGGGCAGTTTGAGGGGTGGTGACCTGCTAGCTGAATGGTTAAGGTGTCTGCAATGTTTCACAGTTTTTATAAATGATGAACATAAACGTACACATAGTTATTCAAAATGTGTCTTACTGAGTATTAAATATTTAAACAAAAGACAGATAAGGACATTGCTAACAGGGGTAAAGGGCACAACGAAAATAAAAGCTTCAAAATAAATATTGGGAAGAGACAGAAAAGATAACAAAATATGTACAGAAATAAATGTGGTTTTATAGTGAAACCAGGAATTGAAAAGCACAGAACTCTTCCAAGGCCTCTAGTCCAGTTTTCAAGCATATCTGCACCTTTTAAATTGGGAAATATTTTACATACTTGCATACAAAATGAAAAATACCTTATTATCATGTACATGCTATAAATTAAATATCATTAAAATTTAAATAAGATATTATACACAGCAAATTCGGAAGTGTTAATTCAACTCCTAGGGAGTTAAATTCAGCACTTTAAAAGTGTTTTTCATCCAAAATAATCTGTCCAATCATGTTGAAGCACAACTGTAAACAGTTTTAAAAAAATAATTAGATCTCCACAATACTCATTATTGATGATCCACTCCTTCCCTTACAAGTCTGAGTCTTACCTGTTGACTTCTCAGTTGTCACCCTAACAGTAAGGCCTGCAAAAGCTCCTCAAACACATCTGCATCGACTCCTGTCCCTGATTCATCTGTTATGTTCAGCTCAGTCTCAAGTGGAAGATCTAGCTTTTGAATGACTGATAAAAATATTAGATTTAAAACAATGGAAAAAATTACAATAAGCATATAACCAGAAATTTGCTAAGCTTGTATTTCAACATTTTAGGTCAACTTCTACTTTTTGATCGATTCACAGAGGGCATTACCATTAGCCATCATAAACACAACTCTATAAAAAGACATTTAAATATCACATAAATTCAGCAGGTATTGTAGCAATTAGTCAATTTACACAAACATTTTGGGCTGTATTAAAAGTGATACCAACCTTTCTGATGAAATGTGTTGAAGTCATCATAGTCATCTTCAGTCTCAGCCACTTTGACATACTGTCCTCAAAAGTCCAGCATGTGTTCCCTGTTAAAAAGGTTGCCGCCTCACAAACCGCAGCAGGCGAAATGCACGCAGGACTAACAACCTGCAATCGGACTTAGCTATTATCTCCCACAAACTGATGATAACGATACCAAAGTCAAATAAGTTGTTTCGGTCCCTAAAGTATCTCCAACTGAAAGCCAGCAGCTTTAAGAACATCTCCACAACAAATATAACGGTGAAGATGATGTTACTGATCTGCAACATGGACGTTAACTTCTTAGGCTGCTTATGATGCTCTATGACCATGGTGAGAATACTGAGGAAAACGCAACCATGATCACTTGGTCAAATGGACAGACTCCAATGAATAGTCCAACACCCCTCCACAGTTGAAGAAAAAGTCCAAATTGTGCCAGATGCTGCGAAGATAACTCCCTCTATATCCACAGGGTCACATATGCAACCGAGTCTGCTACCTCTTGTTTCAAGCTTTTCCCGACACCAGGCTTGTACATGGCCAGACTCACACAGCTCAGCAGGACCATCAGTGCGGACACATAATCCAACCATGGACTACAGGCCACTTTCAGACACCAGTCACGGAGTCTTGTCTGCTTTAAGCATCAGAAAACCACAGGTGACAGGGCCGGGTAAGGCAGCCGCTCCTGGTCCGTGGAGACGTAGTGTGGGTTGTGAACTCCTGCTTTGAGTATAGTAAGCGCCACCTCCTGCTTCTGCTCCTCCTGTCCCTCCAAGTCAGCCATGATCGAAGTTGTTGAGCACAGATGGGAGAAGACGATAACTTGCCACAATTGTTGTGCACTTGAAAATGTTCCTTCGAAGTCCATTCAGGTTAATATCACTTTAAAATATATATATATTTTAAGCTAACGCTATCAGGTAATGTGAAAAAGAACCAGTTGTACTGTTTCAGTACAGAAATGAAATAATTTTGAAAGACATCTGTATTTTGCAATAAAATAAGTACATAGTTGAATTAAACTAAGCAAGTGCTGAATCAACACTGTATTTTCAACATACAACACCAACACTGGAAATCTAACACTCTTGATTTTGCTGTGTACAGTCTCATTATACAACACAATTCAAAACAAATGTGAGATAAAAAAAAATGCTAGCAGACGTGCAAAATGCAAGTCCAAATGTTTTTTCAGGCTTCAGATTCTCCAGGCTTTGACAGTGATTGTAGACGTCCGCTTGAAAATGTTTCTTCGAAGTCCATTCAGGTTAATATCACTTTAAAAAATATATATATTTTAAGCTAATGCTATCAGGTAATGTGAAAAAGAACCAGTTGTACTGTTTCAGTACAGAAACGGAATCATTTTGAAAGAAATCTGTATTTGGCAATAAAATAAGTTTTCACATTTGTGCCAATAAAGCCTTATTGAATTGACTAGACCTAGTCTTACACATGTCAGAAGAACTGTTACAGAAATTACACTTTCAGTGTTTGTTGTAACTTAGGTAGAAATCAAATGTGCATACTCTAACATATCTACATATGTTTTTATTTTTTAGGTACTCGCGAGTCATGCTAACTAGCCTCCACCTGGACAATGGGAGCCGCACGGTGACCGTTACTAAAGCTCAGCCTGCCTGCTATCATGAAGGCTAACCTAGTCCTCCTGCTAACACCGACACCAACACAAAGATACATGATTAGCTCTTCTCCGTTAGTTAAGCAAAAATAACGTCACCCGAAGGCATTAACATGGCATAGATAGCTACAACACTGTGTAACTTTAAACTTATAGAAACTCACCGGCATTTCAGACGTTCATTATTACGGCGGGAGCTGAGGGGGGTATGTGACTCCGGTATTAGCTGCGGCTAACGTTAAATTGAGAAGCTAAAGTAAGGATTTTTTACCGTAATTTTCGGACTATAAGCCGCGCCTTTTCCCTTATTTTTCGATTCTGCGGCTTATATAACGGTGCGGCTAATCTATGGATTTTAACAGCTAACGGCCACTAGGTTACCTCCTAAATCTATGGATTTTACAGGTTACAGTCCACCAACTTTAACTCTATGGGCTCTATGACCGGTCCGCCAGGAGCGGCGGGCTCCAGCAGGAGAAGCTGGAGGCAGGTGTACGTACCAGAACGGCTAGGGGTCCTTCAGATACTTTTAAGCTATTTTTCACTTGTCTGTGTGTATTTGTGTCGAAAGCTACTTAGTTTGTCGGAGTCGCCGTGCCGTAATCAGCGGCAGACGAAGGACCCCGAGCCAATCTGGAAGAGCGCCGGAAAAGAGTGAAACAGGTAGCGCACAAAAGTAAAAGTGAAACCGAGAGTGGTACGAGAGACAGAACGAGAGACAGAACGAGAGCAAGACCGACATTACGAGAGCGAGATAGTTTGTGCAAAGGAAGTTTTCATGCACAAACCGTCATTATGGAAAACAAACGTAGAAATGCATATGATGCAGCTTTTAAGTTAAAGACAGTCAATCTGGCTGTAAAAGAAGCTTCCTCAAGCAGCCATCTCTTTCCCGTCAATCCCCTCTGTGCACGAACCCTTACATATGGTGATTAAACATTAAAACACCTACGGCTTATATATGTACACATCATTCAATTTAGCTGCTGCGGCTTATACTCCGGTGCGCCTTATAGTGCGGAAAGTACGGTACTCCTGCCCGTTAAAAAGCTCTGGGTTTAGAGCAGAGCTTGGTGTCTATTTCTCCAGGACGTCAACAGCTGTAACTGTACTCCAGCAGCAACATGCCACCCGGCCCACAGAGCTAGTCCGGCTTTTAGCAGCTGTCCCTGGGCAAGCAGGAGCCCAACCCCCGGCACAGCCCCGGCTCTCTATTCCATCGCTAGACATTTTGCCGTGTACAGCCAACACCATCACTCATCAAGACTAGACCATAGCTAATTAACTATGCGCACTTCATGGCCAAAAGACTTTTCCAACAGAGAATATTCAATTAACAGGAAGCGTCCTGTGCATGCTACATTACTTTAGCTAGCTTAAACGTAAACCTCTCACAAAAAATTAGCAGTTGTATATATATACCGTGTTATCTAAACGTGTAACCTATCTTTACGTTAAGCAAAATGTGTATGCAAAAGGAACTAAAATGCACACTTAAAAAAATAGCATATAACAACCATACGAATGGGACTTAGCCTACCTTGTCACGATATCAGCTACAGACAGGACTCCGTGAGACTTATCATAGACACATAAAAAACTACCGCATAGGAAATATTATTAAATAGGCATGCTGCCTTTCATTTACTTACCAAAAGATACTCGGTGAAGTCCAAGGGAGGTCAAAGTAGTAGTCAGAGTCGTCCCGCCCTTTAGGCAAATGCGCCACAGATCCGTTGGAATTCTGGGAGCAACTCTGTTAAGTGTTGATTTTAAAGTCAACACTTAACAGAGTTGTTTGGATTTAACTCCCTGGATTTACACCAACTCTTTTGAGGATTTAACTCTCACATAGTTGAATTAAACTAAGCAAAAGTTGAATTAACACTGTATTTTTAACATACAACACCAACACTGGAAATCTAACACTTTTGATTTTGCTGTGTAGTTGGGTGTAGAGATGTAACGATATGAAAATTTCATATCACGGTTATTGTGACCAAAATTATCACGGATATCAATATTATCACGGTATCGTTGTACATTTTGTTAATGTGTTCAAAATGTTCAAAAAGTACTGAACACACACACTTTAATCTTTTAACCACGTTTTGTTTAAAAAAAATAAAAAAAAACCTTTTCTTTACATTCATGGCTCATGACAACTCTGGAGGAGAAGAAGGTGCAGTGATGACCACTGTCCTCAAAAGTCCAGCATGTATTCCCTGTTAAAAAGGTTGCTGGCTCACAAACCGCAGCAGGCGAAAGGCATAGGCAATGCTGTCAAAGTTGATGGCTCCCATGTGAGGGTTGAGTTCCCCGGCACTGCAGACATTGTTGTACAAGTTCCAGTTCACAGGCGTTTGCCACAGTAGGGAATAACTCATTCACAGCTGGAACATGATGGAGCAGCCAACGAGCAGATCTGCCCGTTCTCACTGTAAGGTGGCACATCATGGCAGTGCCGCATCCCGCCCTTGCTGTCAGGCGAACAGATAAATGGGGATTTTTCACCATACTTGGTCATGAAGAATGAACTTAAGGACACGTTGTACATTCCAGGAATGTCCTCTCCCAGAAAGCAGCGGTTTCACAGCTGCCCCACCCACAACTGGATTCCCATCACGCCGAAGACGTGGATGACAAAAATGTAGAGGACGAGAATGTTTGAGCATTGGCATGATGTTTATGAGGACCGTCATCACGCCTCTTAAGCCTGATTTCCACCGGGCGCGTTACAGCCGCGGAACGGCAGCGCCGCCGTCGCTGTTGCAAATCGCTGCCACTCTAATCAATGAGAGCATTTCTACCGGGCGCGCTGTGGAACGTTACAGCAACGTTTCAGCCACGGCTCTCCTCGAGCATTAGGTAGGCGTTCTATTTTCTCCGCGAGCCTCTGCTGAACCGCGTAAATTTCAACAGAGCAGATCGCTCCAGACAGGAAGTCCGACTCAGAATCAACGTAATACACTTCCGCCCCCTTTCAAAATAAAACAAAGGCAGTTCATGCAGCCTAAAACTACTTCACATCAACATTATGTTATGACCGAGGCACCAGATCAGCAATCAATCAATCAATCAATCAATCAAAGGGTCTCAGAGGATCGGCGACACGGACGACAAGAGACTGATTGTTGAAGTGGAACATCATACAATCATTTATGACATAACATATTGTTTTTATAAGGATAGATGGTTAGATCAACAGATCGATCCACGTCAGAGAAGCAAAGTAAGCTGTTGGTTGTTGTTGTTGTTTACTTTATACACACAGTTTATCACGGGATGTCGCGGTCTCCCGTATGTTCAGGATTATCGCGTGTTCTCGTTATCTCGCGTGTATATGGCTGGCTCGCTATGCTGCCGTTCCAGGGCCATAACGCGCCCAGTGTGAATTGGCGCCGGGCAGAAGACGGAGCAAAACCGCGGTGGAGCCGTTCCGCGGCTGTAACGCGCCCAGTGGAAATCCCGTTATTCTTGGCACTTGACAGAAATGCAGGTGCATGCCGACGGACTCCAATGAATAGTCCAACACCCCTCCACAGTTGAAGAAATTGTCAAAATTGTGCCAGATGCTGCGAAGATAACTCCCTCTATATCTACAGGGTCACCATCTTCATGAGCATTTCCACCATGAAGAACACATATGCAACTGAATCTGCTACCTCTTGTTTCAAGCTGTTCTCGACACCAGGCTTGTACATGGCCAGACTCACACAGCTCAGCAGGACCATCAGTACGGACACATAATCCAACCATGGACTACAGGCCACTTTCAGACACCAGTCACGGAGTCTTGTTGTCTGCTTTAAGCATCAGAAAACCACAGGTGACAGGGCCGGGTAAGGCAGCCGCTCCTGGTCCGTGGAGACGTAGTGTGGGTTGTGAACTCCTGCTTTGAGTATAGTAAGCGCCACCTCCTGCTTCTGCTCCTCCTGTCCCTCCAAGTCAGCCATGATCGAAGTTGTTGAGCACAGATGGGAGAAGACGATAACTTGCCACAATTGTTGTCCACTTGAAAATGTTTCTTCGAAGTCCATTCAGGTTAATGTCACTTTAAAAAACATATATATTTTAAGCTAACGCTATAAGGTAATGTGAAAAAGAACCAGATGTACTGTTTCAGTACAGACATGAAATAATTTTGAAAGAAATCTGTATTTTGCAATAAAATAAATACATAGTTGAATTAAACTAAGCAAGTGCTGAATCAACACTGTATTTTCAACATACAACACCAACACTGGAAATCTAACACTCTTGATTTTGCTGTGTACAGTCTCATTATACAACACAATTAAAAGCAAATGTGGGATAAAAAAAAAATGCTAGCAGACGTGCAAAATGCAAGTCCAAATGTTTTTTCAGGCTTCAGATTCTCCAGGCTTTGACAGTGATTGTAGACATCAGCAACAATACCATAGCTTATATATAGTATCAGATATTATCAAAAGATTGAATGGGCGTTATCAGCACATGTTATTCCCATACCCATGGGCTAGTTGGAGCCTGCTCCACTTACTAGTACGTTCAGTAGGTTATTATCAAATGAACCGGCTCACTAAAAAGAGCCCAAATTCCCATCACTACTTTCAATGGGCAGATAACAACCAACTGGAGCAGGCCCCTACTCTTCCATACTAGTTGTTGGTCTGTCTATCAGCAGGGTGACTGATGAATGCACAAAACCCACTGAAAACAGGACTTGTTGGTGTAGGAATTAAGAGACATTGGATGTGATTGTGGTAGAAACAGGTCGGAAGGCTGAAGTAGTACACCTGAGATCATCCACCTTAGACTACATACCCTGCATGCAAATAAGCTAAATTATATAAATGATATAAAAAAAAGAGGGAGACAGGAAAGATGTGGAAAATAGGTACAAGCTCAATTTAAAAGAGTAATGCCACCTTCCATCTGCACTCCTACTGCCTCTTCCTTTTCCAAGAGAATCCTTCAACACTTGACTTGAAACCTGCAGTGATTTCTTTCCAAGAATTTAAGATGCCTTGGCATCTCTCAGAATATTTTAGATGTATGTATGTGTTACCTTTGCATGAGAAAAAATATGTGCGAGCTTTAAAAACACCTGCTTCCTTTCAGTGAATTTTGCATGGGAAAGGGAATGTGAGTGCTTATATCTATACATTCTGTCAGAAAATGTCAGTTGCAGAAAAAGTCAGTGTATAAGCCTGCCTTCCTTTCAGTCAACAAGTAGGGCTGCAATTAACTATTTTTATTGTTCGGCAATCTATGAAATGTCACAGAGAAAATGGCTCATCACAGTCACGTTTTCTAGTGATTTAAGAGAACATGCCATAGGTTGTAATCTGTCTTCCTCTTTTCTTCTCCTCTACCTGTCATCTTAGTCCCATACAGTCTTTCTGTTTGTACAAAGGAACAAACACTGTTTGAAGGAATTTGGAGTAAGGATTCAAATTTGAACCAATTGATTTAACTGATTTTCAGCCGCCACTACAATCAAGTGATTAATAATTTATGAAAGTGATTTTCGACAAGACCCATTAGGTGACCTATTTTGATGGCGGCCCACACTATCGCTACTAGTTCACCCAACTTATTTCAGATTGTTCTAGAACTGAGCCTGACCATAACATACACAGTGCTAAAAATACTGCTTAATTTTAGCATATTGGCTAGATAAATGGCTTATCAATGCTTCATTGATGTATGAATTGATTGCATAGTAATAATTCGATTTTTTTTACTCATATGGAAGGTAAGAACAATCTGAAACCTGCATTTACCTGTTAGCATTCCTCCGACCCGGCTATAGATCACAGCGTCATGATATCATAGCTTTCCTGGTTATATTGATAATAATGGGATTCTCATCAGTTTAAAGAACAGAAGTGTTCGTCATCCAACCACTGAAAATACAGAAATCTCCAAAATTACCAAAATTCTGAAATCACAGCATGGATTTTTCTACATTGCTCCAAAGGTCTTGGTGTATTGATGTACATTTTCTCTTTTGACAATTTTTTATCCATTCTCAAGTTGAAAAAATTTAGTAACAAATGGTATCGACCCAAAAAGTGCTGCAACAACTTTTGGGACATAGTTGAGCTGGAAATTGACTTCAGAAAGCCAAACATTAATGTTCTGAACTATAAACGTTAGATCCCAGCTTGTCGCTGTTAATTTTTCGTACATACACTACTGGTCAAAAGTTTTAGAACACACCAACTTTTCCAGAATTTAATTGGAAATGATGCAGTTTAATGTCTCAGTGTACTCTGAAATGAATGCACATTTGCAACATTTAAAATTCTTTGAGCATGATAGTGTTTGGAAAGTAAAAAAAAGATTCAAAATCACATTTTATGTTGGACTAAAGGACTAAAAAAAGACACAAAATGACTAAAAAAAGACACCAAAAGACACAAAATGACTAAAAAAAAGACACCAAAAGACACAAAATGACCAAAAAAGACACAAAATGACTTACAAAGACAAGAAAAGAATTAAAAAATGGACAAAATAGCCCAAGACTCCATAGAGTTAAGTTGTTAACCCATTTCTTGTTCCCTGAAAAAGGCCTACTTGTATAATTCTGAAATGTACATTATTTTTCAGTTTTGGTTAAGCTTACCTTTTTTTATTTACCTCTGGCAGTTCACCACTTACCTTTGGACCCTTTCAAGCTGTTCATTTGACGTAAACTGCTTGAATTTCAATAAAAAACTGGGGTGTTCTAAAACTTTTGACCGGTAGTGTAAGTAACGTACATTTTGTTTTTGTTTTTTGCCAAAACTAACATCCAGTTAATGCTAACATGAGTCAGTCAGGTTGAGGTGTAGAGAGGCGTGTAGTCACTGATCAGATCCCTCTCGCTCCTCCATAGTCTAAATATGGTCTGCTCCCCGTATCGGAAACAAGATGGCGACATGTATAACTCGGAACTCGATGCTTCTAGTGGGTGACGTCACGGTGACTATGTCCATTATTAATATACAGTCTATAGTCGGCCCAAAGCATCATCTGGCTCCAGGCTTTGAACTGCTTGATCTGCCAGACAGCAACTGTGTGTTTTCATCTTCCAACTTGACTGGAACATTTTGAAAAAAATCTTGTTCAGTTGGACTTAAAGACACTAAGGAGTTGAATGTTTAATTAGAAGAACAATTGTTCCTTACTGTTCAAGCTAGCTAGCCTTGGCATTAGCTGATGCCGTAGCATCATTCTCTCTACAAAACCGGTTGCAAAAAACAAAGTCACAGTCTGCTATTATTACGGTCTGCATGGAGTCATCTTTGCAGAGTTCCACTCAGAGTTCAACCTGTTGAAGGTATAGAGTCTCACTCCCTGCATGTGTATGGGTGTTAGCTGTGAGTACAGTTCTTTCTATATGTGTGCTTGCAACTCAGTAGGTTATAGACCCTGATTCAGTTTCAGCCCAGCACTTTTTAATCTGGCCTTTGCTCTCTCCACTACTAGCTCTCCTTCTCACATGTTTGCTCTCTCGCTCCCTTCTTCTTCTCTCTCCCTATCTGTTTTCTTACTCTATGCACTCCTATTGGATGTCTGTCTCCATATTGTTCTTGATTTTTCATTTCTATTTTGTTGTTTTTATTCTCTCTTATTTGCCCACATTGTCTAGTGTCTGACAAACACACAGAGGCACCAAACACACACTCTCCATTCTATTCCTCACACCTTTCTCTCTCTCTCTCTCTCCCTCTCTTTTCTCTTTATAACACTGCTGTCAGCAATGTTCTTTTCATTTTTGCTCCCTAAAATGGTGTCACAAGGTCATGGAAAGGAAAGATGGAATGGGAGAGATGATTTAGAAAAAATACAGATGAGAAAGAAAAATAGTGAGTAATGGAGACAGATGGCCAGAGGCAGACGGGGCCACTTAGGTTGAAAGGTTGAACGGATTATATGAAGGAGGGAAAGCCATAAGAATGGAAAACAAAACAAAATGAAAAGAAGTGAAAGGAGCTTCAAGGTTTGGAGGGGACATCGCTGACGCCTGTCTCCAGCCCAATGATATAGTAACTAAATGCTGGTTGTTGCTGGTTGACCGACACTTCCCCAGGCATCAGGCTTAATGTAGCTGAGCTTCATTAGAGGCCTGCAGGCTGTCTTGGTGGATAAGTGTTGCCTTCGGTTTCTACACCCACTGCATGCTCCATCCCTCCTGCTCCCTCTATCTCCTAGTTTTCCTCACTCTGTCATTTTTGTTTACCTTCTCTGCAATTTCACTGATGCAACCAGAGCAACTGACTGAAAGTTACTGTATCACACGCTTTTTTTCTGAATAAGTGGAGAGTAGCTGTTATTTTCGGTCTCTTAAAAAATAAATGTTCAGCCTAAAGGCCTGTCCACAGCACCACTGAAAGCATCAAAGTTAGCAACAATTTCTGCTTGCTCTAATGGAAACACGTGGACTATTGGATATGCTGGTGGAGGTGAAGTAAATCTTTGTGAATATTTCATGGAGGATCTATTGTAGCTTATTTGCTGTGTTGCACCTTAAGTTATATGTATTGACTGCTCCACAGCAGAGACATTTTTGGCTGGGCCTGCACCATGGATATATAACATAGACTGTATAAATAATGGACGTAGTGACCGTGACGTCACCCACTGGTTTCTTGACTCCCCGTTTGAGGAATCGACTTCATTGTTTCACTCGTCGCCATCTTGTTTCCGATACGGGGAGCAGACCATATCTGGACTGTGGAGGAGGAGAGGGATCTGATCACTGACTACAGCCTCTCTACACCTCAACCTGACTGAGAGAAGCTGCTGCTAATTCATGTTAGCATTAACTGGGATGTTCATTTTGGCTAGCAAAAAACAAAAACAAAAGTAGAATGCAGGCTTAAGGCACTTCCTGGTTTGCCTTCCTGCTCAGACCCGGAGGTTGCCGCCTGATAGTTTGGAGGCGGGGCTCTGCTTATTCTCTATGACAGTTGCTCAGTAGCATGATGCCAAAACAGTTTGACTTGGTGCCTAAAAAATACCCCGATCTTCTGCTGCTCTACTGCATCTATTAAAAACTTCCTGTTTAGCCCACTGCTACTTAAATGTGAATAAAACGATTTAATCTTACAGCTCTTCTAGATTTTCAAAACATTAACAGACAGAATGGATCAAATTCTGAAGCCAGTCATTTCATGGGGGGTTGTGACATTGGAAAAAAAATTGCCCAAGATTTACAGACATTTATCTTTTTTTCTATTTTTTCTTTTTTTTAAGAGTTCACAATGTGAAATACATAGTTCAAAATACAGAATTCACATACAGAATTGCCAGATTAGCAAAAATCAGAAAGAAAAGAAAGAAACAAAAACATAACAACAAATACATAAATATAATTATAATGACAGCAACAGGCCAACAGCAGAGGTTTACAGTATTATATTGTCTGCCTCCATATCTTCAACAAACATTAAGAAAGGCTGCCAAATGTTATAACATTTTCTAGTAGACCCCCTAATTGTGTATCTGATCTTCTCCAATTTGATATGGTACATGATTTCCCTAATCCAATGACTGTATGTTGGAGGTGTTGGGTCTTTCCATTTGACATTTATCTTTTGATGTAAGTCTATTGGAAAAAGTCTCTCTCAGCCCAATACCACGAAAAACATGAAACCCATTAAAACAGAAACAATTACCCCGGAAAACAAGTGAATGCTTCCGTAATTTGGAGTGCCACTTTAAAAGCCGAAGATTTCTCCAGCAGCAACAGGGTCTGTGTGCGCCCAGGAAAAGATACCCAGTAAAATCCAAAATATCAAGGGATCGCTTTAAGAATAATCAAGACAAAAACAAGTGAAAGGGCTGACATGCAGATGAAAGAGCAAGGGATGAGAGACACAGGGAGAGACAGTGGGAGGGCTGGGGAGGAGAGGGACACAGCTCTGATTGCAGTTAATTGCTGTTCACATCCAGGGCGGGTCTAATCACTCTGAGGCTCCATGCATGTGTGTGTGTGTGTGCGTGTGTGTGCAGAATATGCTAATTCTACCCCAGCCTCTGGGTATAGCCCTGAGCTCAGTGGAGCAGCGGCATGGTCGTTCTTTAGCCTTGGTTTATAATTAGCAAATAGATTATATTCCAGAAGCTCACGCCTCCGATCAGACAGGGACACTTTTTCAACTGACATCATACAGGGAGGGGAGCACAGATAACGCCATATAAATAACTTTTCTTCCAGTGCCTGTATGATATCTCCATCCCCTCTACAACTTGTTTCTTTTGTGTCTTGTTGCTCAGGGACAATCAGTTTTACTGTGTAAAAGTCAGCAGACTTCAAACCAACATCTGCTCTCACAGTTTACTTGAGACAGATGCTATTTTTTATTTTAATTTTAAAATCACATACCATGGTATCCGTTTTTATTTAATTTTATCCAAATCCACTTGAAGTTTTGAGCTCAGTAAGATCAGTTTTGAAGTCTTCGGTTTGTAGATTATATCTACAAGATTATATCTTGGGGAAAAAAAAAAGATATAACAACTCAAAAAAAACCTCAAATATCCTCTGAGATTATAAAGTCATACATTGTACGGGGAGATAAAATCATACATCCTCTGAAAATAAAGCGATACATTTACAAAACAAATCACTTTTTTTCTTTCTTTTTTTGGTATCACAATTGCAATTTTAGTGCCCATCATTTCAGCCCAGAATAACCATGGATCAGAAGTCTCTTTTTTACTCATAAATTTAAAACATTCACTTTGGAAAAAAAAAATCTGAATATTGCCACCCCTAAATATATAAAATGGCCCTAATCTACTTTCATAGTTTTGAAGTAATTGTATTTTACTTTAGTATTTTCATTTTATGTAACTTTATACTTTTACTCCACTACATTTAAATGACAGCTTAAGTTACTTATCAAGTCGATATTTAACATGAAAAACATGAACATCAATTTGAGAAGATTAAGCATTTTTATTAATGAAACCTCAGTATATTAACAGCATATTAAGTAGTTAAAATATGCCCAACCTTGATAGTAGTAAAATTCTGCTTACATAAATGCATCAAAAACATATTTACAGTAAAGAAAACAATCTGAGTGGGTCCATTTTGCATAAAAAATACTTTTGATACTTTAAGTTCATTTTGATGCTGATACTTTTGTTCTTTTACTTCAGTAAGTTCTGAATGCAGGACTTTTACTTGTAGTGAAATCATTCTGCAGTGTGATATTAGTACTTTTACTTAAGAACGGATCCTAATACTACATCCATCACTGATTACAAAGGGAGTATAGGCTCATACATTTTAATCAGATTTAAATTATTCAAAATCATCATTAGTCAGGTTTTAGTTTTTAGCAGTTGAGCCAACAGGTTATAACACTTTCCTTCCTTCCATCTTGAAACATCTTTACAATAGGCTTTTTTTAATGGACCTTGAAGCCCCTATGCACCTAAACCATAAACTAAAGCAATAAAAATGAAACATTGGATGGAAGAGATTTACTGCAGGCTTGTATTGTCACAGAAACATGGTGAGGACTGCTGCCACTAGGCACCTTTCCAAGAACAATCCAAGCCTCTGGTCCCCTTTTGGATCCTGACTTATAGTTTAGAAAATGCAACGTGAGCGTGATCGAACTTTTATGGCTTCATGAAAACTGAGCAGCGTCTCCCTCCCTCTGACACTTTCACCATCTGTTGTGCTCTGTCAATTGATTTAAATAATGTTTATGAGCTGGAGGAAACTTAAGAGGAGGCATTGAAAAGGAAGCTGAATAGCAGCCTCGCTCATTTCTGTTCAGCTCTTTTACAGAGACACCACTCCCAAAAACGTTATATAAATAATGGACGTAGTCACCGTGACGTCACCCATTGGTTTTTGGACTGCCCGTTAGAAGCGATCTGCCACTTGTTTTTTTGCTCTGGTTTGTCTCCACCAACTCCTGAAAGTAACAAATTGTTGCCTGTCGTGACTGGAAATGTTTTGGAAATGATTTGGGGGTGTGGCTACCTTTGATTGACAGGTCGCTAACAAGGCGAGCCGTCAGCGATTGAAACAAATTCTGAGGTAATAAATCAACTGAGAAGTTTTCTCATTTTGCATAGAAATGAATGGACAGAAATGTTTTTGCAGCTACACTTAGCACCTCCTGCTGGAATTTTTGGTAGAATGCAGCTTAAGGCACTTCCTGGTTTGCCTCCCTGCTCAGACCCGGAGGTTGCCGCCTGGCCACTCCACAACAACCATCATCTTAAGCCAAATTGTCAAAATTATCAAAATGTAGCAGTTTGATGCAAATGTTTTTTCTATCATCAATTATTTACACTCTGCAGGATAGTTTGAGCTTAATTAGATACCGTCCAATTTAAGTGAGGTGGCTGTTTTGCTCAGTTAACTCCATTAGATTTAATTTGACCCAGGCAAAGGAGCAGATCAATCAGAATTTTGTCTTAATGAGCCAGTCTCACTTGGCTGGTCAGTTTTCTGACTAAAGGGCCTGGTAGTGTGTGTTGACTTGTTTACACACACATAAGCCACAATTAAAGTCATTAAGGGGCTTTGGACTCGAAGCCACAGCTTCTCATGCATTAAGCATGAGCGGTTATGTGTGTTTTTAGACATGATGGGTGCACAGGACAGGGTTGAGGAAAAAAGAAAGATGTTGCTATCCAACACCTTTTCAACAAAATGCTTTTAATTAGTTTTTTGAATGGAAATTATCACCTTCAGCACTGAGCATTCAATCGTGGGATCACATGAAAAGATTGCAGTGGCAAAAAATGGAAAACATTGTGGAAATGGAGAAGACACTGTATTTTTTTTTGTCAAGCTGACTTGAAGGAACATTAGCATTCGTTTGAAACTGTGTTTGTGTCGACCGAATTAATGTAAGCACAGGACATAAACCTTTTTACATTACATTACATGTCATTTAACTGACGCTTTTGTCCAAAGTGACTTACAATAAGTGAATTCAACCTGATGGTAATAGCTTTTAGACCACAGGAATCAAGTGAGTACATAACTTTTAAGAGCCATCTGTAATTGCTACAGGAGTACTATACGTTAAAGAAGAGAAGAATAGAAGAGCAGAGTTTATTTTATATATATATATATATATATATATAGATAGATAGATAGATAGATAGGCAACCATGACTTAACTGAGGTATTGTTGGAAGAGGTAGGTCTTGAGCCTGTGGCAGAAGATGTCCAGGCTGTCTGAGGTCCTGATGTCGGTGGGGAGCTCCTTCCACCATTTGGGTGCCAGGACAGAGAAAAGTCCCGAAGAGGTTTTGTGGCGAATAGATCCTCTCAGGGTGGGAGTCGCCAGCTGTTTGGCTGATGCAGAGCGGAGAGGACGAATAGGGGTGTAGAGTTTGACAAGATCCTGTATGTAGCAGGACCTGAACCGTTAGCAGCAGAGTACGCCAGAGCTAGAGTCTTGAAACGAATCAGCCACCGGTAGCCAGTGGAGGGAGCGGAGGAGTGTGTGGTGTTGTGTGTGAAAATTTGGGAAGATTGAAGACCAATGGAGCAGCTGCATTCTGGATGAGTTGTAGAAGTCGGATGGCTTTGGCAGGCAGACCTGCCATGAGGGAGCTGCAGTAGTCCAGGCGTGAGATGACCAGTGCCTGGACCAGGACCTGAGCTGCCTTCTGAGTGAGAAACGGACGGATTCTCCTGATGTTATGCAGCAAGAATCTGCAAGATCTGTTGGTAGCTGTAATGTTTGCATTGAGGGTCAGTGGGTTGTCACACCAAGGTTTTTAGCGGTCTTGGAGGAGGTAACCACTGTGTTCTCAACAGTGATGTGGAGGTCAGTGGTGGGAGAGCCCTTCATAGAGTAGCTCGGTCTTTCCCAGGTTGATTTTGCGGTGGTGTGAGGACATCCAATGGGAGATGTCGACCAGACATTCGGAGATACGTGTTGCTGTCTGTGTTTCAGAATGGGGAAATGACCACCTTTGTCTCTTTAGCTGCCTAAAGCCTGATTTCCACCGGGCGCGTTACTGCAGCGTCACGTCAGCGTCGCGTATGCCGTTGCAAATAGGTAACACTCTAATCAATGAGAGCATTTCCACCGGGCGCGCTGCGTAACGTTACAGCAGCGTCTCAGCAGCGTCTCTCCGCGAGCATTAGGTAGGACTTCTATTTCTCCGCGAGACGCTACCAAACCGCGTAAATCTCAACAGAGCAGATCACCAGACAGGAAGTCCGACTCAGAATCAGCGTAAAACACTTCCGCCCGTTTCAAAATAAAACACAATACGCAGTTCATGCAGCCTAAAACTACTTCACATCAACATTATGTTATGACCGGGGCACCAGATCAGCAATCAATCAATCAATCAATCAATCAATCAATCAATCAATCAATCAATCAAAGGGTCTCAGAGGATCGGCGACACAGACGACAAGAGACTGATTGTTGAAGTGGAACATCATACAATCATTTATGACATAACATATTGTTTTTATAAGGATAGATGGTCAGATCAACAGATCTTTCACGTCAGAGAAGCAAAGTAAGCTGTTGGTTGTTGTTGTTGTTGTTGTTGTTTACTTTATACACACAGTTTATCCATAGACTGTATAAATAGAGTTTAGAGTTTATCACAGGATCTTGCGGTCTCCCGTATGGTCAGGATTATCGCGTGATCTCGTGATCTCGCGTGTATACGACCAGCTCGCTAAGCTGACGTGACGCTGCTGTAACGCGCCCGGTGGAAATCCCCTGTAATACTCCACTATGTTCATTAGATTGTTGCTAACTTGTTTGTCTGTGGTTTGGTGTTTCGGGAAGACAAAAAAACAATATTAACACATTGATCTTTCAGGCTTTTAAGCTAAAACAAGCTGAAAGACACTAAAATGCTCAATAAAGATAAAGACAATGCAGAATCAGGTAATCATTGATCCTATGATAATAATTCTCCTTTCACATTAGGCATTTAAACCGTTGGTGTTATTGGTTACTGCAGGTAATACTGGTTAGAGCAGCTCTAATGGACGGTTATGAGAGTGCTATCAATCTTCTTAAGTGACGCATAACAAGATAATGAATAAGCGATTCAAATGTCAACCTTTAAATCATACATATTTATTTCGCTTTATTATGATTACTCATTCAAATTATTATACATGGTTCCCAGCGGTCATAGACTTCCTCTTGCTGTTGTGTTCCAGATTAAAGCCAGCTTTAAGTCTCCCTGTTTAATGGACCACTGTGGCTGGCACATTTCAGAGGATAAATACGAGACAAGCTAAACAATTTAATTAGCCCTCAGGTTGTTTGAATAGATTGTACGCTTTTGTAACATGATTCAAATCCACTTTGAGTGTTCTGTCTGTGGTCACAAGAAAGAAAAGATAAAGTTTTTTTTTTTTGGTTGAACATGTAAGAAAAGATTTGTTCTTTGATCATGTCTATTTGAGTAAAGACACAAAATAATTTAGAGCACAATTTCTCTTTCTAACCTTTCAGAAGTGGCGTCACCATCAGGAATAACAGTGACATTATTGCTAATATAAGCCAGCAAAAAAAAGAATCTTGCACTTAATTCACATATTAACGTCAGAAAGATTTTAGTGAGGTATGTATTTGTTCGAATATTCTGCAGAGAGC
The DNA here is from genome assembly GCF_030273125.1 of Centropristis striata. Taxonomy (NCBI): domain Eukaryota; kingdom Metazoa; phylum Chordata; class Actinopteri; order Perciformes; family Serranidae; genus Centropristis; species Centropristis striata. The sequence continues at coordinate 20,190,053 of NC_081540.1, forward strand.
CATCAATTATATTTTAGTCAAGAATGGAGGCAGTAAATCAACCAAGTTGCATTTTTTCATCTCAAGAATGCTTTAATGTGAGGCTTTCAAGTGCACGGCTATTCCTGCACAAGTATGCACTCAAAATCACATTATTCAGAATTTGTTTCAATCAAGAAAGGCTGGTTTGAGTTTCAAGGTCTATCAGAAACACAGCCCAATGGTTTATATTAATAGGAGACAGGATTTAGCTCACACAGGGTCAATGATTTCATCCTTTGGTTGCATGAACATAAGTAGTATACCGTTATTATTACTGTTAGGCTCTTAAAGCCTCCCACGCTCTGCCCCGGTTTTTTTGTTCTAGACTTGTTTTTTTTTTTTTTTTTACAAAAGACTCAAAACAACTGAATACAGTTTATCATTTATTGAAAGAATAATAGCCAAATGCAATGAGCAGCGCTGGACTCTATTCACAGTTTTCTTCTGGTTGTGGGACTCACCCCGACAGTAGGTTGGACTTTGTCGCGATTGGTCAATTTAGAATGGTGACACAGTAGCCTATCCATACTGGACACCTCGTGATATTTCATTTCAAAACTAGACACCTTCCCTTGTTGTGAGGTTTATAGTGTCTTGTATGTATGTTTCTTAGTTCCCTTTTGAGGCCTATGTGTGTTTCTTACTGAAATGGCTGCACCCTGATCTAGTTCTAACCGGTTTAACCCATAGCCAAATAGAAGAAGTGCTCTGTTCAACCTATAGCCAAATAGCATCCCCCCTTTGACCTGAAGTCACTGAAGTTTTTTTAAACAAATAATAGTTTTAACACTTCAGTTACAGCGAAGCTAAATATTCCTATCCTTCATTACCTTGTGACCAGTGGCACCAAATGACATAACTATGTCACTTCCTGCATAAATGTCATCCTCATAAATAAATGCACGGAAACGCAAAAAGCAAACTAGTTCTTTCTTTTGTTACCCCAAGGAACTTTTAAGCCCTGGTTGATTGATTGATTGATTGATTGATTGATTGATTGATAACCGTAGAGAAGTAGTTTTGTAGCCTACACTGAAGGAAACTGGCCTTTTTCAGAGCCTAAACCTAACGAAAGTGAAATGTAACAAAAAACGACTGGCCATTAAATGGGTCGATAACAACCTATTGTACCTGCTAGAAGGTGGATCAGGCCCCTTTTTGCCCGTACTTATGGGGTGATAAGTGCTGATAAACACCCATTCAATAGTATGATAATGTCCAGGTTGGATGCTGCTGCAGGTCTGCGCTACACTGATCAATCAAGATGCACTTTTTGCTGAACTTTCCCAGTAAAATGTCCATGTAACTGATTAATTCTTCCAAAAGGCACATGAATTCTGCAGGGTTGAACAGAGATGAGTAGTTTGATGCTGTTTGGTCAATAATTTGAGAAAAAAATCGTATTTTACCCAACATTCAGGAGAAATTAGACCCCTTTCTGAAGTCTGAGTATTAGTCTGATCAAAGCCATTAGTCTATCGTATTGAACTGGGTTGGCCTTATGCAACACCCTGCCTTATGACTTTTTCAATATTTAATCAAGTCCAGACTCAGGGGCCTTAATGTAACCACTAAAAAGTTCAATCAAGCTTTTGTTTGCTTAAGGATGGAATGTGTTATGTAATGACAGATATTAGATTCAGACATTTATTACTGAAATGCGTCTGTTAGTTAATTTCAAGCACAAAAAATCATTCAGGTGTAATTCACTTGACAGTCTGTATCCAGGTAGTTAAACTAATTAAAACCACAGATTGCTGGTTTCCTCTAATAATAACGATTCCAGTTGCTAAGTGGATACAGAGGAGTGAGCTAATATTTTCAGATGATCCCTGATACACACAATACTGGAGAATGATTACAGTGCAGTTGGCTTGACTGGAGGCTGTCACACAGGTTAATTGCTTGCTCACCAGGGGAAGCGAGGCTGGCGTTTGTGGAGCGAAATTGCTTTTAATAAGTAAACAAAAGCAGCAATTGAATTACCCGTAGGATTATTTCACTTTGGGCAGGGTTGTAAAAGTCTTTAATAAGTAAACAAATGGAGAGATTGGATTAGCTCACAGGTGGTGTGACTCGGGGCGGTCTTATGATTCAAACAGGCTTTGAGTTTATTTGGGGGATCAGCTTGGGAACATTTGAGAGCTGAGAGTGATCTGAACTCCCCTAGCTTGTTAGTTTTAATCAAACATCGGCAGAGTAGATTACTGAGGCCTTAAACTGTAACTACAGTAATCAATCTTGCATACATGAACTCACAACAGGACAACACATAAAAAGATCATACACACACTAGAGCGCATTAAAAGACAAAACACTCTAGTTGACTAACTTTTCATAATGCTGCCAGGAGTAAAGAGGTGATAATGACCAGTGTAAAATAAACTGAAGGAAACTAGCCTTTTCAGTGCCTAAAACTAACAAAACTTAAAGTGAAATGCAACAAAAAAATGACCGGCCATTGAATGGGCTGATAACAACCTATTGTACCTGCTAGATGGTGGAGCAGGCTGCCTTTTGGCCATACTTATATGATGATAAGCGCTGATAAAGACAGAAAAAAGTCTTAATTTACTCAGGATTCATGGCAAATTAGACCCAGAACTTTCCTAGTAAAATGTCCATGTAACTGATGAATTCTGAACATTTTCTGCAGGCTTGAACAGAGATGAATAGTTTGATGCTGTCGTTTGGTCAATAGTTTGACAAAAGAAGTCTTATTTTACCCAGGATTTATGGCAAATTAGATTTCCATCCAGTCTGAGTATTAGTTTGATCAAAGCAATAAGCGTATCCTTTTAAAACTTGTTCTGGGGTTGGCCTTATGCAACGATAAAAGACAAAACGCTCTAGTTGACTAACTCTTCATCATGCTGCCAGTAGTAAAGAGGTGGTAATTACCCGTGTTTATGTGTGAGTATTTTCGGATGTGTCTATCTTCAGGCCAGTCTGCACACACTTGTGTGTCTTTCCATGTGATTTTGTGTGTTTTTGTGTGTGAGTTGTCATTTGAGCAAAGCTCGTTTAGCTAATGACTCCGCCCTCCGCGGGATCACTCTCTGCGGGAAACATGCATACATTTATCGCTGCTGGCAGCGCAACAATACAGATACCATAGCAACTGTAGCCGGGATACAATACAGTAGGCGCTGAGGTCCTTGGCAACCCAGGCACTTCCTCAAAAACTCCCTGTGAGCCTGAAGGCAGCTGGAGCTGACACATGGCTACAGTGATATACACACACCCTGCAAGCCCTGTGTGTGTGTGTGTGTGTGTGTGTGTGTGTGTGAGAGAGATAGAGTAGAGAGCATCAGATTCCGGCTCTCTGTATCTGCCCCCACTGTTGAGCCGTTGTATCTAACCAACTCCATTTAGGGCTTTTGTGATTGAAATTGCAGCTGAGCGTTTGCCTGCAGCAACTTCTTGTTGCAGCGTTTTTCTGTTTATACAGACAGTTTAAGGCTGAGCAGAAGAGCTTGTGACGCAGCATACGTGCAAGTGAAGACAATAATGCTGATGAAAAGTGGACAGAAGGTCAAAATGTTTCTGTGGGAGACAATTGATGAAAAGCGTGAGTTTCTAAAAAAGGATGAGCATGGGCTACAGGAATTGTTTCCTAAACCCCGAAGTACGTTAGCATGTTAGCGCCCTGGGGTCCATCCTCTCAAACTCAGTGAGGATTTTGAATGGGTTGGTGGTTTGAAACCTGAAATAAGGTCTGTGGTCAACACAAGCTGAAGAGATGTCCGTGTTTTGTTGTACGACATAAAATATGTTATATTAGCAAATGCCCCAACCTGTGAATTTTAAAGTTTTTATGTGTCCTTAAAGGTGTTTGCTAACAAGTGGCTAAATGAGACATAAAACGTCATCCCGCCAGACACGGACGGGAACTCTCTCACTAGTCTACCTTACAGCCTCTACTCCTGAAGATTGTAAATTTAGTAAATAAACAATTTATCAGGCTACAGTTACGCTAGCTTATCAAAACCGCTGGTTAGCTTGTTGGAGACCGTCTGAAGCATAACTGCTTTTTTGCGTTATATAAGGGAAGGGCCACCAACATTTCAAATCTGTGGAAAACACTGAACTACCAATATACTTTAGTGCGATTGAATCCATTATTGGGTTAATTTATCAGTCTGAATGGATGTCCACAGCCGATCATCACTAACTGATCTACAAGCTTCTGGTATGTGCCATGCTGCCATGTACGATTTAAGAGAATACAACCCAGTCAAAATGTACACACCATGCAACCAAGTATGTACACAGTATGCTAACCAAAGTTTCCAAATTAAGACACAACAAGAGCTTTGAACCAGCTCACTCATTTAACGTTAATTAGCTAAAACTCGCTACAGCTGCTAAAATTTGCTGGCAACAATCATCATTTCAACAAAAAATTTGACGGTCAGCTACTTGATGTTAAAATGCTGCTTTTGTCTAACTTTTGTGAAAAAAACTTGGTTTATTTATTTTTTTAGTGCTAAATCTACCGGCGTTATCTCTGAAACGGTGACATGCTAGAACTTGATATGCTAGCTAACGGGGGCAGGGATATAATTGGGGATATATAATTGAATATTTTTGCAATCCCAAGCTTAATATTCATGCTAATTTGAAGTCAAGTGTTTGTTCACTAACTGGAATTGTTCTCATGATTAAAACATGGTATGTTTCAGCCTCCATGCCTGGTGATTAAGAGACCGCCTGCTGGAGGGCTTTAAAATTTTCTAAAATGAATTGCCTCACAGTACGGCTTAATCAAGAAAGCTTGTGATTAAGAGCCTAAGTTTGGTATGTGTGGATACATAGGTGCAGCACACACACACACACACACACACACACACACACACACACACAGGTGCTTGTATTAAGACATTAATGCATTAATGCACACACACTTAGACATATTCCTATACGTACACTCTGAAGAGCAGTCTCCTTAATGGCCCTGCTCTCAAGTCCCCAACTGCGATAAGTGAATTTTAATTAAGAGAATGTTGAGAATTGTAATAAATTATTTTAATGACCTGCAAATGGTTTTGCCTCTCTACAGAGAAAGGGGAAAAAGAGAGAGGACACACACCAGTGGTTTTACCAGGGGACGGGAGGAAAGTGTGTATTGCTGCTGACGGAGCCAAATTACACAAATCAGTCCGTTTCTTTTTAGTGACTGACTGTCAGTGAGTCAGTGTTATATGGTCACTTACGGACCAGCCATTCTAAGGAGCATTATATTCACTACTTTTTATGATTTCAACGTTATTTAATATTCCTTTTTTTAATTTGTGTGATGCATTTTTTGTGACTTCTGTTCTGTTAAATTTTTTTCTCATTTCAAGCACTTAATTGACACTCTTTAGGTATAATGTGTAGTGAATAATTGAATGTACTTAAGTCTTTAGCTAATGCATGTGTGCATTTCGTGTGGATGTGTACGCACAAACTCCTGTGTCTGTGTGTGTACTTGTGCCAGCCAAACTAGGCAGCAGATTGCGGTGATTTTCAGCCAGCTGGTCCGGCTGTGTTCCTATCTGTCAACCCCGCCAACGCGCACACACACACTCTCACACACACTTACACACACACAGGGAGGTCATTGTCAAACCAATCAAAACTCCTTCAAGAGGCTTCCCAGCCAATGAGCGAGTGGGATCCCTTCCATTTCCTGAGCCGTCTGACTTATTGCTAGGCCTAATGGTGCTCGTGATGGCTGTAAATAAAGGCATATGTTTGCTAGCTGAGGACGCGCCAATTGGAGGGTTGTGTGTCATGTAGGCAGACTTGCTCAGCTGCTGGGGATAATGCATTGTGTTGTAGGATTTTGTTTTGCTCTTAAAGGTTTGGCAAGCGTGAAGTTGGCAAAGGCAAACAAGCCCAGAATAGAATTATGATATTCCAGGTCCGCTGAGGGATAATGAGTACATTCAGGGAAAACCACTTCAGACCAGCAGCAAATACAATACTGGAATACAAGACAGCTGGATGGGATAGGATGGCCAAAGTTGTGGGGCACACTAGGGTTGTCACCATACTAAAATTTTCAACTCAATACCGGAAATATTCGATACTCGATACCATTTTCGATACCACAAGGATAAAAACAAAGACCCCAAAATTTAACAAATATTTTTATTAACAAGAAAAATGCAACATGTAAAAATGAACGGGACCACTGGTTAAATATTTATAATAAAAAACAGTTGTGCAAAAAGAAACTGCTATGATAACAAGCTTCAGGTCTGAGCCTCCATGGGGCCCTAAGCAAAATTACATTTCGGGGCCCTCTATTTCTGCCAATAATATTGATTGTTGATCAATCACACACCTACTATAAAGTCATTGCTGCTCTGGCAGTATTGTTTACATTATGCTATTGTCAGCCTGATATGTCTTCACACATTTAAGGGGGTGTCCCAGTTAATTACATAAATAATACCAATACAATAATGATACAAATGATACCAATGAATGAATGATGTCCAGGGTGTCACATGTGTTTTTTAATCTAAAAATGTATCACATTCAACTATAGTGACTTGGGGTTGATTTACACAACAATCCAAATCAAAGCATTATTTTTACTGTAAAAGTGTCATCTGGTTTATTATTTTTGAAAAACGTGAAAACATTCCTTTATCTTGCCGTTGTTGACATAAAATTGTATTTTTGTACAATAATGTATCTTTGATCATATAGAAAGTGTCACTCATGCATGCAAAATATTAAACAAAATATGTACATATTTTTGTTAATTGCTCTTGGGGGCCCCCTAGTGGCCACGGGGCCCTAAGCAGTCGCTTAGTTCGCTTATGCCTTGGGCCGGCTCTGGGTCTGAGGTAGTGCACAAAATAAATAAATACAATAAAAAAATAACAATAAGAACAATACTTTGAGGTTGTATGCTTTAGCTGCTTAATTAGTTGTTGGATCGATACTTTTGAAAATGAGTATTGTATCCGGATACAACGTTTTAGTATCGATACTTTTTTTGAGTATTGATACTTTTGACAACCCTAGGCCACATGGTTATCCAAATTTGGTATTTGAAGCATATATCAACATATCGTTAGCCTCATAGCATATTTGCCTAAGTCATATTTGAGAATTTTGGAAAACAAGAAAAAAACGATACATACATCACACTGGTCTTTTTTTGGAACAAACAGAGTACTTATGCTCACTGAACGCTATTCTGAAAATATGAACAGGTTCACTGCTGCTAAAACTCAAAATCTAACCAAGAATACTGATCTTATATCTTGTCAAAATGTCTAATTTCTAGTCAAAACAAATCTCTTTACAAGTCTCTCTTTAAAAGTGTTTTGCTAGCGTTTACATCACTTCATCATACCTTGTCGCAGAAATGTGATTAAAAGTAAAAACACACTTCTCCTTATCCCTTTTATTGACTGAAAGTACATTTATTGTCTAGAAAGTTGAAGAAACATGAACTAGCTAACCAGATGATTCAAAGAGAAGACTTAATACTTCACTTGTGGTCAGCAGAGCTCTCTTTCTCATGCGGTTGGCCATGTTTGTATGTAGCGGCAAAAATGCTTCAGTCAAAGAGATGACTAAGGCAGAAAGTGATTTTGGACTCTAACATGTGTTCTGATAGGCTGAGAACACTTGTTAGAGTAGAACACCGGTTCCCAAACTTTTTCAGCCGTGCACCCCCTTCTATGTCCCAACCGGGTTGACCCCCCCCAATCCCCCACACCTTCAAAAAACAAAATGCAATAAGAGTTTTTATAGCCATATTAAAGGTGGAGGATGATGACAGGCTCAGGATCAGACGCAGAAAGCAGATCAGTTGGGACAAATGTTATAATATTTTGAGCTGCGTTGAACAAAAATTGCAGCAAATTTAAATGAGCGTGGAGTGAACACAACCCCGTCATCATAACACAGGCTGGAAAAATGATACAAGAACAAGAAGATAACTTTTTCTTCATGATAAGATCAAAAACAACCAAAAATAGATGCAAAAATGACCAAAGATGACACAATATTATCAAAATAGACACAAATTGACCAAAAATACATGTAAAAATTACCAAACAACCAAAAAATAGATGCAAAAATGACCAAAATAGATGCAAAAATGAACAATAAATGACACAAAATTGAATAGCCTGTATTTATTAATTAATTAATAACACGTCTTTATTGTGGGGGGGAAAAAAATGTAATTGTGTCATTATCAGACCGCCATTACATTTTTCATCTCGCGCACCCCTTAGCAGCAGCTCACGCACCCCCAGGGGTCCACGCACCACACTTTGGGAATCCCTGGAGTAGAACATAGACAATAAGATGCAGCAGTAGTAGGAGAGTAAAGTTAGGCAGATATCACAATTTGGCCAAAAAAATGACTTAGGCGATTATGCTATGAGGCTAACGATATAGCCATGAACACACAAGAATCTCATCAAAGAGTAGAGGGTCTGGAGAGACCTTGGGGCAGTTTTGGGCTCCGAGCTTTGCTCCAGGGCTGTTCAGCAGTCATGGTGGGAACAGCAGATGTAAAACCAGAAGCTCTCCAGTCCCCAAATCACAGCTGGAATACAACCTCAAGGCTACGCCAGAGATCAGTCCGGCTGCCCTCCGGTTATTGGTAATCCTCTCCTCTTCGGGAGCTGACCTGTCTCCTGGAGGACTTTAAAACAAAACTCGGCTTGTTTCAGCATGGCTTCTGTTCCCTCCCTGTTTCCATCAGGCAGTCGATTGCTTCACTGTGAAACTACTGGATGCATGCACTCAGAATAAGAATGAGAGCCATGCACACTTGATGTAATGAAGCTATCAATGATATTACGGCCGGAAATAATCAGTTGATTTGATGGAGAGATTTATCCCTGATCAACAGTGGAAATGGTTACATGCAAAGACATAGATGTGGTTTCACTTTTTATTTTCAATCAGGTGAGACTAGAGAGGGAAGTAAAACTAAAAGGTAATTAGAACAGATGATGTGATTGGACAGATAACATTAGATACTTAGAAGAGAATACTGGATTATTATACCGGATGATATGTAAGACGTTTTAACGCATGATATGAGATGATTAATACAGATGAGATAATTTGGTCTATGGTGCTTCGACTCTACAGGAAGATTTGTAATTGAGCCAGCAGCAAGATAAGCCCCCGATATAAGTAAAATCAGGTCTAAGAATTGCAAGTTGTACTGTGCCACGACTATAATTGCAAACTGTTCATGTGAGGTAATAACCAAGTTTGACTGATGTAGCAACAGAACCCAAGAGAGGCGGTTTTTAGTGAAAGGTTAATTCTCATTTTGTCACTCTCCCTCAAAATAGCCTACTTTTTCCAGAAAACCTACAAGCCTGGTAAGTCTGCATAAACCTTCCTGCTTTCACAATGTTGAGTTAAATGACATGCTCATTTAAAATCATTCATATTGATAGATACATAGATACAGGTCAATGCCATCCACATCCAAATGTACATTTATGGTTGTATATTGTACATCCTGAGATTTGGTAATATTATACAGTCTACTTCTGTGCAAATATAGAATCTGTTCAAAGTCCAGCTCCCTGCCTTGATAGCCTCTAAACAACATTAGGCTTCTTTGCTGAAGTTGTGAGTTTATTCTTTTTATAATTAGCTTTCCTCTCAGTTTCTGACACTGCACTCTTTATCTGTCACTTCAGCAAACCTGCCAGCTTTATTTTTGAATATATCACTTCAGTGGGGAAGAATTCCAAACACTGTTGCTGCACAGAACAGAATATTCAGCAACAAGTCAATCAAACAAGTGTTGTAACCGTGCCACAGGTGAATCTTGGGTCCATTTGTGGACTTTAACTGATGTAGACTAAAATGCAATAGCATTCTCATTCAACTCGCAAAATGGCATCTCCGGTCCATTTTAACCCATAAGAACCTATGGTGACACCCGTGTAACACTTTAAATCTTCTATAATCTCCCATATTCAGCTTGATGCTGAATATGGTGTTGGTAGTCATGTGACTTTGACAAGAAGTGACTTCTCCAAAATGTGTCTGTGACTGGAAACAGAAATGTGAAAAAGTAGCTAATTATAAAAAGCTTATTTTTTGTTATTAGGTTAACTTTAAACCCATTTAATAATTCTAATCCGTCAATAGGGTGTCCTGTATTGCATTTAACTTGTTCTGACCATGTTTCTTGCACAAATTAAAGTCACAGTTTTCATATATGTTATGGAGATGCGAAAGAAAAAGGTAAATTTGTGTCTCTGTAAGCAGAAAATGTGTCTAGTTTCTTTCTATTTTAAAATAAGAAACATCAGAAACATAAATACCATAAACGCCCATTGTAATGTTTATGTCACATCACAGATCTTTGACATTTAAGGGGTAGAATTATTTTTAAAAACATCAGAAATGTGTGTTTAAGGATAACTGGGTCTGGGTTCTTATGGGTTAATCATCGGGGAAGGAACACAGCCAGAGATCCTTCCTCCCAGGATGCATTGCGTTTATGCCACCTATAGATGAGCTCATTGGTCAGGAGACCCAGAGCCGGCCCAAGGCATAAGCGAACTAAGCTACTGCTTAGGGCCCCGTGGCCACTAGGGGGCCCCCAAGAGCAATTAACAAAAAATATGTACATATTTTGTTTAATATTTTGCATGCATGAGTGACACTTTCTATATGATCAAAGATATATTATTGAACAAAAATACAATTGTATGTCTTTTAAAAAAAATAAAAATAAACCAGATGACACTTTTACAGTAAAAATAATGCTTTACCATTTGGATTGTTGTGTGTCAACCCCAAGTCACTCTATAGTTGAATGTGATACATTTTTAGATTAAAAAACACATGTGACACCCTGGACATCATTCATTCATTGGTATCATTTGTATCATTATTGTATTGGTATAATTTATGTAATTAACTGGGACACCCCCTTAAATGTGTGAAGACATATCAGGCTGACAATAGCATAATGTAAACAACACTGCCAGAGCCGCAATGAGTTTGTAGTAGGTGTGTGATTGATCAACAATCAATATTATTGGCAGAAATAGAGGGCCCCGAAATTGAATTTTGCTTAGGGCCCCATGGAGGCTTGGACCGGCTCTGAGGAGACCCCTGACACCATAGCTGGTCTACTGTAAAAGGCCCAGCATCCCTTTCTTCTCTCTTTTTCTCCACTGACCTGCCAGAAGGACACAGGGTCTTGGTCCTCCAGATACACTGAGACAAGTCCAGTAAGGGGGGCGTGTCTGTGCTTCAGGAGTTTGAGGGACTGGTGACTGGAGGTAAAACTGTCGGTGGACAAACACATACCAGCATCTTCACATTAACACACCTTTGCAGCACTTTCCTATGTTCCTGCACTATTAAATTGCCACCACGGAGAGCTACTGTATAGCCGCTGTCAGTCCTTTCACTTTGCTAATCTGGCACTGAAATCTTACTTCCCGTTTTTAACAACTAATTCCACTAGTTTTGCGGTGCCGTGTCCCTGTGGGGATTATTAAAATCCAACCTCTTCCCTTCTTCTCTGTCTCTTTCCATTTCATTAAGACGTAGTTTGAAGCCTAAAATCGTGAATGTGTCTGGTGACAGCAGATCCAGCAGAGCCTTAGATGCTAAAATGGTCTAGTTTTTTTTCCAGGTCCCTCTAATTGCAGCTATAAATCTGATAAAGTGGCAGTTGGTTGCATAAGAGCAAGAGTAAAATAAGTACTCATCTTCTTCACTTAAGTTTAGGAGCTGAGTACTTTTGTTCCCAGTAAAAGTCCATCTTTCAAAATTACTTAAAGCTGCACTTAACCATATTTACATTTTGACGGATAAAATAACAGTCAATAATTAAAGGGGGATTGTTTGTAGTGATGAACGCGTAGTGAATTATCACTCACACATTCATAATATTTTGGCTCACTCTCAGTCACAGACAGGATAGAAGTTCACATAAACCCACTGCACACTACTTTATCAGCACCAAACAGTGGAGCATTTAGCAACTAAAGGTTACCAGATTTTTCTCAGGTGGTGGAGACCAAAACAGAGCTTAAAGAGAGTGAGAGCTTACACTCACTGGGTGGACACACACACAACTCTAATATAGCGCTAACATGTTGTACATGGAAATAGTAAAGGTGGGGGAAAAATATTCACTCAAATATTGTGATATTTAGTTTGTTTTTTAATTGATTTTCTATCAATATAATGAATATTCATATGCTTCATTTTAGTCTATGAAGAGAAGAAAAATGACCAAAAAAAAGACACAAAATGACTAAAAAAAGTCACAAAATGACCAAAAAAGACACAAAATGACCCAAAAAAGACACAAAATGACCAAAAAAGGCACAAATTGACCACAAAATGATAAAGAAAGACACAAATTGACCCAAAAAAGACACAAATTGACCCAAAAAGACACAAAATGACCAAAAAAGGCATAAATTGACCACAAACGATAAAAAAAAGACACAAATGACCCAAAAAAGACACAAATTGACCCAAAAAGACACAAAATAACCAAAAAAGACACAAAATGACCAAATAAGACACAAAATGACCCAAAAAAAGACAAATTGACCAAAAAAGACACAAAATGACCAAAAAGACTAAAACACATTACCACATGAACACTTTAACACAGTGGAGACAGAGCTGACTTCCAAAATGATTTGGCGACCCCCAGAAATCATCTCGAGACCCAAATTTGAGTCGGAACCCCCAGGTTGAGAATAGCTGCTTTACTGGACTATAACTATAGAGAGTTAGAGAGAAACTGTCCATGCTGACCTTGACCACAGCACCTAACGCACAGCCTGCCCAGTGGCTCCGCTCAGAGGCCAGTAGAACAGAACCATGGTTATACTGGGCCTGTCCCAGGTGAGACTAAACCCTGGTTATACTGGGCCTGTCCCAGGTGAGACTAAACCCTGGCTATACTGGGCCTGTCCCAGGTGAGACTAAACCCTGGTTATACTGGGCCTGTCCCAGGTGAGACTAAACCCTTTCTATACTGGGCCTGTCCCAGGTGAGACTAAACCCTTTCTATACTGGGCCTGTCCCAGGTGAGACTAAACCCTGGTTATACTGGTTATACTGGGCCTGTCCCAGGTGAGACTAAACCCTGGTTATACTGGGCCTGTCCCAGGTGAGACTAAACCCTGGTTATACTGGGCCTGTCCCAGGTGAGACTGTGTGTGGATCTAACCTTCTTTCTCCTTGCGACGGCTGTAAACAACAACACGCTCCTATCAGAAGTGTGGAGTCCTTCTAACTTTGCTCCAGTGTTTTTGATGATGTCTGACTCACTGGGGACATTCGCTGTCACGCACAGTCCACTGCGCTCAGACCAGTCAGTGCATTATCCTGTCAGTAGCATTTAATGTTGAATAGATAAGGCTGCACTTGACAGAACTAGTTTTATATGATGGATCGCTTTATTCCCATTGCAGACAAACGGTTTCAGCATCCTGGCCTTCATCACTGTCTGTGAATAATGGCTCCTCTTGCTCTAATACAGAGAGGATAGGCATTAACACTCATTCTGCTCTTATCACCTTTGGAGGAATTCTCAATAGACATATGTGCTCATTTGATATAGTTCTCGTGTTAAATATGTAGTGTTTATACACTGCAAAAAAAGAAAAGTTGGGTGAACTCAAAAATTCAAGGCAACAAACTTCGATACAATTTGAAGTTGGACAATTAGACTAAATATTTTAAGTTTTGTTTTTGAGTTTGCTCAACTCTGAATTCAGATTTTTGAACTAATAATTTTACATTGTAATAACTTTTAATCCTTACTTCTGCAATGTGCTGAAGTGGCACGATTGTAACGCCGCTATGAAATGTCAGCTAATGTTGCGACCACAATTTTGAGTTGAGTTGAGTTCTCAATTTTGAGTTAACATTGATACGCTAATGGCTACTCTTGTAGCTGTAACAAGCAGCGCCGCTAGCATCAGTTAGCCGCTAGCATCAGTTAGCCGCTAGCATCAGTTAGCCGCTAGCTTTCGCTAATGACTGAATTTCACCGCTTTCCCACATTTCACAACAAAGAAATAAGAGTTATCAGAACTATTGTCCCTTGTTGTGAACCCCAACTTAAAGATATAAGTAACAACAACTCACCAACTTGTTTTTGAGCAGACAACTGGCTTCCTTTGTTGTGCTAACTTACATTATTGCCCTAAATGTCAATCATTTATATTTCCAAGTTTTACCAACTTAAATCACTGTTTTAGGCCAAAAAATACAAGTTGGCTTTTTTTTGCAGTGTATGCAACAGGAGCACATTCAAGAATTATTTACGTAAAGTTTAATTTTTCACCCAAAAACGAACACATACATTGCATCTTCACGTGTTAGAGCTGTCTTACACTCCATTGTTTTTGAGAACAGGGAATAGTTTGCATTTAATGTGTAATTGATTGATTGAATCTTGACTAATTGACTTGACTCATGAGTAAGGAAGGGGGATTTGTAAAACATTGTCTTCAAAGAAAAGTAATAGTGATGTGCACAGATTCAACCGTCCACCTCTGACTGTAATATAAAAATTAAAAACAAAGAAAAATAATACATTCAAATTACAAGTAGTTTTTTGCTTTTAATGGGTTCCTAATGGTCCATTTTTTTTGTTTCCTCTTGTGAATACTGCCAAATGAAAAAAGTAAATGAGACTGCCTTACTGTTTTAATTATAAAGAGTCTTGCAGTGCAATTTAAAACAATGATTAAGTACACACTTGGCAGCACAAGCCTTACACTGTAGAGTAGCTTTTTAACTGCTTAACCCTAAAAGCCCAATAACTTACAACAATTGGTAACTGTAAAAATGAGTAGAATTATTGGTAGGTACGCAATAAAGTAATGTCACATACAATGAGGGAAATCATTATTTAATCCCTTGCCGGTTTTGTGATTTTTGCTTAATTTTCCCACTGAAAAAAATAAATGAACAATCTATAATTTTAATGATGATGAATGATGGTTTATTTTCACAGTCAGAGACAAAGACAGAATATATATCTAAAAAAAAATCACATTATATAAAAGTTAAAAATGTATTTCCATTTGATTGAGAGAAATAAGTATGTGATCCCCAAGCAAAACACGACGGTAACACTTTACAATAACTATCATTTATAAATGGTAAACAGATGGTATATTAATGTAAGTTTATAGTTACTTTACCATTAACAAACAATTAAATTATAATGAATAGTTTATCGAGTATCGAATATTTTCTTGAGTATCGGTATCGAGTTGAACATTTTAGTATCGTGACAACCCTAGTTAGGAATACTTTATTAAAGTGAGAGGATTCGTGGATTTGTGTGGCTTATGGGCACATAACCGGTCTGTGGGAGCCAGAATTCTTGCTGGTTGGTCGGGGATAAAATACTCTTTTCACTCAATCAAATGCAAATAAATGTATTGCCAACAAAACATGTTAATGTAGCTACCTGAAGGTGGAACAGGCTCCTATAGTACAAATCGGGTGCACCAGCACTTTTTTTTACATGCTCTTCAGTTGTCCAGTTTTAGGCTCCGTTTACACGAGGACGGTCTGAGCAGAAGACGCAAAAGTGGCGTCGCGTCTTCACTTTTTATTCCTCGTTTAGACGAGCATTTTCGGGAGGAAATCTGCGTGCATACGGTGACGCAAAAGTGTGTGAAATTGGATTGTATGCAGCCAGGCGGCATCACTTAAAGCCATAAGAGCATCTTTGGGCATGCAGAAGTTTTCACGCCACACATTTTCATCAGCTACTCCTTCCACAAAGTTCTCCACCATCACTAGATCTCCCAGGTCTCGTTCACAGCCGTCTGGCTCCTCCCACCAATCGCTGCATCCAGAATGTGATGGAGGTAATTCCAGATCCTTCTCTGTTCACTAATACTATCTGTACATATCCTGGACATTTGGTGGAAAGACTCCTGTAAGTTTATTAGAGCTGCCAGAGCAGCTTGAAGGTCCCACCATGGAAATAATCCCACGTTTGTTTATTTCCTGTCCTGGAGCATGTATGTGACGTAAACACATACGTGACGTGAGCAGATCAGATCAGAGTTTTGTGTCTTGTCAGTGTAGACGACACGCTACGGAGGAGAGGATTACACTTTTACACTTTGGAAGGTGGTTTCAGATTTTTGCGTCTTTAAGCCCCAAAAACGCCGTCACCGTCTAAACGAAAGGCTGAATGATTTGTTTTTGTGTCATGTAAACGACTGAGTGTGATAACGACCAAATCGGCTGTTCACACACACACACACACACACACACACACTCATACACCATTGACAGGGACAGCCATTGGGAGAAATTTCAATGCAAGTTGAATTTCTTGCCCCAAGGATATTTCAACATATAGACTGCCACTGCCTTCCCATCAGTGGGCGACAGCTCTACCATCTGAGCCCCTACCCAGAAGGCATTACACAACCTTGACAGGCTTACTAGTACTTCTCACAAGGCCTGACCTTCATTGTGTAATATTGGTGAAGTGCCCCTTCAGTACAGTAGTACATGACTACATGCTTTCAGAAAAAAGAGTCAATTTAATCCGAAATTTAGTTGAATGAAAGCAGAAAGTAGTTGAAAATTGTCAGATAATTACTGCAAACAGGCAACAAATATCAATTATGCTTTCAAAAAAATCCCTTATATAATTTCTTTACATCTTAATAGGTTTAATAAGACGATTTTTCTCCCAGTAGAAGATGGCAAGGAGCAGTAAAGGCCAGAGTTTCTCCTCTACACTGAGAAACCACAAACGATTTAATTTTTCACCAAAGTTAATGCTTCATCAATCAGCGTTATGGGCTTCTTTTGGACAGGATTTGATATCAAAATCATTTCATAATGAAAACATTCCACATGCAGCACATCAACTTGACTGATGATGCATTAAGTTTAATGAAAGAAATTTCCTTTACATTTTGGGTAGTTTGATGCTTAGCGACTTGGTGTCATGATGGATGGTGTTCGTTTCTCAGCAGTTCTATAATAGAGAGGACTACATTATCTAAAGTGTTGTATTTTGTAAATAATTGTCTTCTGGCTTAAATAATCAGCCATTCTTAGATTTAGTTTCTTGTTCACAATCATTCTGAGAGTGAGAGTGGGTGTACATGTTTTCAAAAGATGAAGGTCTCATTTTAAAGTCAAACCCTTCATTTAAATGGAAGTGGAGAATAAATTGCAGCCCGCTAAATACAAGCTGTTATTCTCACACTTTCACACGCCGTCCCTCCCTCGCTAGATTCCTGATTTATGCGTTTACTGTTGTCTATTGACTTTTAACCACATTGGACTGCCTCTGTAAGAAGCCCTGCAGCTTTCAGCACTCTGAAACATTCATCAAACCCAACAGTAGTAGCACAGGAAGATTCTACAAAACGGAGTTTAATGTTGGAATATCCAAATGAGATAAAACTTAAATGAGGGACAATTATCGAGCAGGAGGATCTGCAGTGAGGTGACTGGATCTCCGCTTGACTCTGCAAAGTGTATTTTTCTTCTCATGAATAGAATATCAGCTCATTTCCTGGGTCATCTGCTGCTCGGATAATTGGCTAAAGGCCTGAGAGCATACTGAATCATCACATCCAACCTCCACATCCAGGAAAAGGGGAGGAAAAAAAACAAATCACCGTTTGCATGTCACTTACAAGGCATTTTAAAGTGTTAAACATTATAACCAACACTTAAAAAAATGTATTATGAAATATAATCCATCATCTCAATTCATCAACAGGCAAAAGGGTTATTTTTTTCTTTTTTTTGCAAAGCAATCACAGGAAACGCAACATATTTTTGACATACACTGTAAAAAATAATCTGTTTAATTTACAGTAAAGTACCAGCAGCTGTGGTTGCCAGAAGTTCACCGTAAAAATACACTTAGTGGGTTTTTTCTACACTAAATTTAAATGTAAATATCAGCCAAAACTGTAATTTAGACTGAATATTCCCATTATTTTTAGGGTAATTGTGTCATTCATTCACACATTATGGTATTTCTCCATTGTTTCCTACAGTTTATGACAGTAAAAGTAAGTTTTGTGCTATTCTTTGATTTACGGCAGGGGTCTCAAACTCAAATTACTAAAAAAAGACACAAAATTACCCAAAAAAGACACATAATTACCAAAAAAGACACAAAATTATTTAAAAAAGACACAAAATTACCAAAAAAGACACAGAATTACCAAAAAAGACACAAAACTATTAAAAATAGACACAAAATGATTTAAAAAGACACAAAATGATTTAAAAAGACACAAAATTATTTAAAAAAGGACACACAATTACCAATAAAAGACACAAAATTACCAAAAAAAGTAATTAATGCGACCTTCCATACATAACACGGTAAAGTGACATTGATATAAAACTCACATCAAAGAGTTTGAGACCCATGATTTACGGTAATTAAAAGTATCTGCAATGGTGATATACAATTTTTAATTTAACGCCCTATTTCTGATGTAATTTGACAGTGTTTTTTTACAGTGTAGGTTAGCACTGCTCGCACTTAAAAAACACATCTACAAACATCAATGTGTCATTTTAGTAAAAAAAAATAAATAAATCTGATAGCAGTTTTAAACAATTAGATAAATGCCTGTAAATGCAAAAGTGAAAGAGTAACAAGGAGGACATAACTAACAAGTGACATAATTACATTGGTTTAGGGCTGGGCGATATGGACCAAAAGTCATATCCCGATATATTTAGGCTGAATATCGTTATACGATAGATATCCCGATATTTTTATCGCTAAGTGAGAGCAAATGTTCAGTCAAAGTCGAATATGGCATGTCACAAGTAGTTTTATTGAAACCGTTTATTACAGTGAACGTAAAAGCTGTATACAAGAGGAGTAGCTTTTTTTAAAATCAAAGCTCCATAAAGTGCACATTTAAATAAAAAAAATCTTAAATAAAAACAGCCTATGAAATAAAATAGGCCAATCTTTTTTCTGAAATAAAAATATTTATATGAGAAAATAATAACAAACACTAGCCTGGGTATACCCATACTGCCTTGCGCGCTCGAATTTAATTTCGAACTTCCAGACGGTCTGGAAACCAGAGAGTTTTCTTAGCCCTGTTTTAGGGATCCAATCACAGAGCGGGGAGGGACGGCAAGACGATGACGCGTACTACTCGGCTGGCGGAAGCTTGTAGTTTTCTTACGGATCCAACATGGCTGCTGCGAACCTGGTCTCACAGAAATCCGTGAAATAGCCACGGATTTGCTTAACTCAAAATCCGTGGAATAGCCACGGATTCACTCAAATTTCCGTGAAACTGACACGGATTTCGCTACAATGCAAGTTAATATTTGTTCCTATTGGTTTGTTCCAAGTCACGTGACTTTTAGGTCCCGGCGGGTCAGAATAAAAAACATGGCGGACAGTTCTCTCAGTTTTAGTGAAAAAATCAATATTTTGACTTAGTTTCTGCATAAAAATGGATTTTGATCACATTTCTAGCGAGAAATATATGTTTTATTTTCTAAATATTCACTCAGTGAATGTACATAATCACTTTGTATGTTGGAATAGCCACGGGATATGACTGTCATTAACTTGCATTGGAGCAAAATCCGTGTCAGTTTCACGGAAATTTGAGTGATTCCGTGGCTATTCCACGGATTTTGAGTTAAGCGAATCCGTGGCTATTTCACGGATTCCTGTGAGACCATATTGCTGCTGCAGACGCAAAACTCTCTTTAGCTGTAGATGGTGTTTTAAATAGTTTAGAGCGAAAGTTGAAAGGCGAAAGGTCTCTCGGCGACTCTGCTGTCCCCCGGCTCGTAGCGAGATCACCGACGTTAAGGTAGCGGGGCTATTAGCCGCTAGCGGCGCTAATCACCGGCGCTACCATAACGAAAAAGAACTAAATATGACAAACACTAGTAAGGGCAGCATTTATATATAAAGAAATACTTTTCAAAAAACTATATCGATATATGCGATATGGTCTAATTCCATATCACATTTAAAAATATATCTTTTATATCGATATATCGCCCAGCCCTACGTTGGTTACGTAAAGATGTGATGCACTGAAGTCAGAAAGTTTTGGGATTGTTTGATAACGGTTGCTAAACGATCATTGAAGTGGTGATAATGAGGGAGTAGAAAGTAGACTTTGGATTGGTGGCCCCAATATTTTTGAAATCCTAGCTCCGGCCCTGCAACTATAACAACTATAACAACTTTTTCTATAAATCTAATTGCAATTTACTCACCTTTTAATTACATCATTGCCTGGTACTACAGTTACTATTACACAGCATTGACGGTGGAGTTTCAGATTCCCAGTGTCACTCCCTGCTGAACTTAGAGGAGAAAAGATGAGAGAGAGAGAGAGAGAGAGAGAGAGAGAGAGAGAGAGAGAGAGAGACTTTGCCTGTTGTACACCGGACCACGCCAGACGGTGAGAGCGCCGCCGGAGGAGGAGGAGGAGGAGAGGAGGAGGTGGAGGAGGAGTCTTGGTCGCTGTGCACCGGGAGGCTTTCAAACACCGGGAGGGACATCATCGGGACTATTTGTGATTGACAGCGAGCGGAGAAACGACCGGAGCATTCTAACACACTTTATTGTCGCCCCGCGTGTCCGGCTTGTACACACACACACACACACACACACACACACTAACACGCACTTACATCAGTCGTGGTTGCGCGTTCACCTGGATAAGCAGAGACTCGGTTGCGCACGGTTTGGGGAATTTGGAGAACACCTCCGGCATTCACCTGTTCAGCCGTGCCGCGCTGCAGAGCGGCTCAGCTCGGCTCAGCTCGGCTCGGCTCGGCGGGATTAAAGGCAGCTGAGATGGCAAGCAGCTAGAATGGCACGTTTTCAGGTAAGCCAGCAGACCGGGATGTTTGTTGAGAGAATGCGCACTTGAAGTCATTTCATGTGCTGGCGTCTCCTGCGGGTTGTGTGCAATATGTTTTAGTATTTTGGGAGATTAGTGTTGCGGTGAGTTTTTGTGAATTCTGCCGCTTATTATCTTCATGTTTAGGGAATAAACTCTGTTGGACAACAGGCTGGCATGGGCGCTGTTATGCAAGAGATATGACATTCCTCAGCATTTAGCGCGTGCGTTTGTGCGCGCGCGCGTGCGTGTTTGCGAGGGATTATTGCAAGTCATCTGTAAATGCAACTGATAGGACATGCATTGATTACAGTTTGTTGGCAACACATGTGTGTGTTGTGTGATAAAGTGTCATTAAATTTAGACACGGAACCGCAGCAAGTGATGACACCCAGACTCAGCTGTGTGTGTGTGCGTGTTTGCGCGCGCACGTGTTGTGCGTGTCCTGTCTCTCCCACACTATCATCGTCTACTCCCCCTGTTTTAATCTCTTGTTTTGTTTACCCTTTACACGAGGTGATGACAGCTCACCCTGCTCACTCTGCTCCCCTTCACAAAGAAAGGTTGAACTGGACTTAATAAACAAAAGAGCTCAGTTTGCTTATCCAGAAATAATTACAATTACCTTGATTTTTGCATAGAATTTTCAAATTTTCAGTCTGACAATCCAGTTAAAACGTGCTGTTATATTGCAGTTTATGATAAATAAAGCATACTTTGAAAATACACAGCACTGCAGGCCCTGTGGGAATATTAAGATGATTCCTTGGGAGATAAAAATGTCTCGACCGCATAAACTCACTATAGACCAGCACAGGTTTTCTGTAACCCACATACATGGATAAAACAGTCATAATGGAACTTTTATTAGCTTGAGTTTTTTGTTTTTTAATATATTATAGGTTGTATTTGTCAGGGGCAATATTTTAGAAGTTCAAAATAGGTATGACAAATGCAACACAACACTTTGGTAACACTTTACAATAACCATCATTTATAAATGGTAAACAGATAGTTTATTAATGTTTAATCATCATTTATAAACCGTATATAGGCAATTTAAAATGGTAAATACATCATTTATTAATGTTTAACTAACTAAATCATTTATAAATGGCTAATAAATGGTATATTAATGTAAGTTTATAGTTACTTTACCATTAACAAACAATTTAATTATAATTAATAGTTTATTAATAGTTTTAGTTGCACTGATTTTAACATTTTTAACACCATATTAAGTATTTTTATGATTTTGAAATTATTTATATACCTTTAAGAAATTGGCTGAAAACATTTAAAGATTAAATATATATATAGCACTTTGAAAATGGTTTATAATTGGTTTATAAACCATCTCAAAACATTATTTAGTTGGTTATTATAAAGTGTTACCAACACTTTTTTTAAAAAAGGCAATTGACCCTCAGGAAACCACATAGACCCTCCAGTCTAAAGAAACATATG
This sequence comes from Centropristis striata, assembly GCF_030273125.1. NCBI lineage: Eukaryota > Metazoa > Chordata > Actinopteri > Perciformes > Serranidae > Centropristis > Centropristis striata. The sequence goes on from NC_081540.1 coordinate 20,212,441, forward strand.
CCCTGATACGTCCTCATGCTGGTTGTGTTACCCATTAACAATGTTAACATGTTATCAGTTATAATTCCCAAAAGTATGGGCAAGAATGGGTCATCAGCCCATTCAATGACCTTTCACTGAAAACTAAGCAAAAGTTCCGGGTTATGCGTTCAAAAAGTAAAATAAATGCATGTAAATGGCAAAAGTGAATTTGGTAATAAGGTTAAAGTGAGTAGGTGACATAATTATGCTGGTATGTTGGTAATGTAAAAACCAACATGGTCTCACAGGAATCCATGAAATAGCCATGGATTTCGCTTAACTCAAAATCCGTGGAATAGCCACAGAATCACTCAAATTTCCGTGAAACTGACACGGATTTCGCTACAATGCAAGTTAATGACAGTCATATCCCGTGGCTATTCCAACATACAAAGTGATTATGTACATTCACTGAGTGAATATTTAGAAAATAAAACATATATTTCTCGCTAGAAATGTGTTTAAAATCCATTTTTATGCAGAAACTAAGTCAAAATATTGATTTTTTTCACTAAAAATGAGAGAACTGTCCGCCATGTTTTTTGTTCTGACCGCCGGGACCTTGACAGTCACGTGACTTGGAACAAACCAATAGCCACGGGATATGACTGTCATTAACTTGCATTGTAGCGAAATCCGTGTCAGTTTCACGGAAATTTGAGTGATTCCGTGGCTGTTCCACAGATTTTGAGTTAAGCAAATCCGTGTCTATTTCACGGATTCCTGTGAGACCAGGTTCGTAAAAACATAATGTGCTTTATTTATACTCCTTGCTTCCTCTTTTTCTACATACACCTTAATGTCACTAACACCTTGGAGTCTTTCACAATGACTCCAGCTGGTAGAAGGTGCTGTTAAACAACACATGTTAATATAGCAGCCTGTTCAATGGGCTGATAATGACCGACTGGCCCTACCAGCAGGCGGAGCAAGCCTCGACTGGCCCATACTTAACTGCTGATGAACAGCCATTCAGCCATCTGATAACATTCAAATCTGGTGCTAGTTGTGATGTCATAAATCCAGCAGGTGTGTCTATGTGTGAGTCCAAAGAAACTTCCCCTCCAGGAGATAAATGTTAAACACATACATCATTCTGCACAGAGTGAGACACGAACTTCAGAATGAAGAAAACAAGAAGCAAAACATATTTTTGACTGGAGGGCGGCTTTAAAATAAAAGCTGTAAAATTCAATGACTTGGGGTTTTAAAAAAGTACACATCATTTATAAAGTCCAAAGCAAATAAATACACGAGAAAACCATTGTGGCTTGAGAGGAATATGAATGTGGCTCAATATTGTTTTTGGTGTGTAGTAAATCAAAGACGTTCATTGTAAAACCTCCACAGTAAGTTAAAGCCAACACTTTAAAAAATGTTTTATGACATATAATCCATCATCTCAATCCATCAACAGGCAAAAGGGTTATTTTTTTCTTTTTTTTGCAAAGCAATCACAGGAAACGCAACATATTTTTGACATAGGTTAGCACTGCTCGCACTCAAAAACACATCTACAAACAAGACAGGATCATTTCAATAAAAAAATTGCTGATAGCAGATCAGTTTTAAACAATTGGATAAATGCATGTAAATGCAAAAGTGAAAGAGTAACAAGGAGGACATAACTAACAAGTGACATAATTACATTGGTTTAGGGCTGGGCGATATGGACCAAAAGTCATATCCTGATATATTTAGGCTGAATATCTATATATGATATATATCCCAATATTTTAATCGTTAAGTGAGAGCAAATGTTCAGTCAAAGTCGAATATGACATGTCACAAGTAGTTTTATTGAAACCGTTTATTACAATGAACACAAAGCAAATACAAAATACAAAGCAAATAAATACACGAGAAAACCATCGTGGCTTGAGAGCAAGGTTATTATAGTTAACTAAAACTAACGAAATAACGAAAACTAGAATTGAAAAAACATTTTCGTTAACTGAAATAAAAATAAAAACTAGAGTTTTTAAAAAAAACGATAACTAACTTAAACTGTATTGTATGGTTACAAAACTAACTAAAACTAACTAAAATTATAGTGAAAATGTCCTTAGTTTTCGTTTTTGTCAACTTCTTTCATTCATAATTCAGTGTTTCTATTTGAACATGCAACACATGGTGAATATGTTTACTGAGACTGGGATGTCTACACTCCAACCAAAATTCAAAACAGTTAATAACCTTATTGGGGCTGAGATGATAAACCAAAGGAAATAAAGGAAACATTTATTATGACCTCTTTGAATCTGGCACCCAACACATAGCCCATTACAAAAAAACTAAAACTAACACTAAAACTAATAAAAACTAAACTAAAACTAAGCATTTTCAAAAACTAAAAACTAAATTAAACTAGAAAACTCACTGTAAAAACGAACTAACTGAATTTGAAGACAGAAATTCACAACGAAATTAAAACTAAAACTAATGAAAAATCCCAAACTATTATAACCTTGCTTGAGAGGAATATGAATGTGGCTCAATATTGTTTTTGGTGTGTAGTTAATCAAAGACGTTCATTGTAAAATCTCCACAGTAATACATAGCAAAATCATTGTGAATTTTTATTGCATTAGGGAGCGACTAGCAGCCAATCAGGTCACCCTTGCTTGTGTACTGCACTGTCGGGGCAGCTGAGACTCTCGTCGGTAGCCCGGTGGCTGAGAGCCAACCGTGACTAGTAAACAAACAACACATACTTCCTGTCTGTGGGTAGCCCTCTCCCCGGGCGCCACAGATCGGTGGAGGGTTTGGCGACGCTACAGCGCCAGCTGAGCCTGCTCGTTTTAGGTGAAGCTTATTAGCTTGCAGGTCGTCTGTGCATGGCTGAGAGATGTAAGATCCCTTTCACGCTCCTATGATAACATCCAAGAGTGATTTTGGATGATAGATCAAGCGTCTTGTGATAAAAGGAGGGAAGGAGAGGCTGGGCCCGGCCACTGAGTGTGTGTGGGATTAGTCCTGATTAAGATACAATAAAGGGACATTGCAAGTTCTTCGCACATCGATCTTAAAACTGTGTGAAAGGCACGTCAAGATGCTTGTCTGCTTATTGCAAATACATCTATTGACTGTTGAATTGTGCGTGCTATGACCTTCAGTGCATTAATTTGTGTGTGTGTGTGTGTGTGTGTGTGTCAGTAACATGCACTATGGGTCATTTTATTTAACTGGCAGTTATCATGCACTTACAGCATAAATTCTGCATTCATTTTTGGGATGTTTTTTATACCAGTTGATAGAAACAGCTATTAAAAAGCCTGCATTTTAATTTGACCCATCCCTGGCCTCTGTGTGTGTGTGTGTGTGTGTGTGTTGCATTTGTGTGTGTGTGCTTACTGTGAGTGTGTATACTGGTGTTTCTTGGCTATTTATGAGAGAGTTGACTTGAATTGAAAATGTTTCACTTCAAGTCCTTTTCTCTCTTGAAATTTTGGGGAACATTTTTGAAAAAGAGGCTTTTTTATGTTTCTTTTGTGTGCCCCCTGTAACCAGGCTGAGTCCTTAGCAGCGGCTTCAATTCCTTTGGTACAACCAATCCTAAAAACAGCAACAATGGGAACAGATCTGACGGTGAAACCTGGGGGGGGGGCTGGCGGGTGGCCGTTATGCTTCGGTGACAACACCGTGGGTCGGGAAGGCGAATTCAGCGATAACTGCCATTGTTTGTTGCCAACAGAGAAGCTCGGATTAAAACACACACTGAGGGAGCGGGACTTAATCACTGATAGGGACACCATTACTCTACTATATATCTATATTTTAAATAGTGGTTTAATGTTCTGAATGTTGTGTACAGCTCAGTTTAAGTACAATTTCAGTAACTTTTACTACGTATAGAATTCGAACACGTTTTAAATGGCTTTATGACATTTTCTAGGTTTTCTTTTCGCCTTCAAATCACAACAGCAATCGATAATGTTTACCCAGGCGGCAACCTCCGGGTCTGAGCAGGGAGGCAAACCAGGAAGTGCCTTAAGCTGCATTCTACCCAAAATTCCAGCAGGGGGCGCTAAGTGTGGCTGCAAAAACATTTCTGTCCATTCATTTCAATACAAAATGAGAAAACTTCCATGGACTAGTTTGTCTTGATCATAGCAGTGAATCATTGTTGCCGTTGGCTAAAAAATAAACTAATTATTACCTAGTTAAAAGCAGATAACTGGGCAGTGCAAAACATACATTTTAAACATATAAAGAAGTAAACATTGACATGGCGGCTGTGGCTCAGTTGGTAGAGTTGGTTGGCCCCCAACCGAAGGGTTGGTGGTTCGATCCCTGACCGTCGCAGCCTACATGTTGAAGTATCCTTGAGCAAGATACTGAACCCCAAATTGCTCCCAATGCTGTGTTCATTGGTGTGTGAATGAATTCCCAATGGTGGCAGGTGGGACCGTTTAGGGTAGCCTCTGCCACCAGTATGAATGTGTGTGTGAAAGGGTCAATGAGAGAGTCTGTGGTGTAAAGCGCTTTGAGTGGTCGCAAAGCGACTAGAAAAGTGCTATATAAGTGCAGGTCCATTTACCATTTACATGCTGCGTTAATAACAATCCAGTCATGCACACTACATATTGATTACTTTCTTTTTGTCAACAAAGCACAAAGAAGCTCTGATTACAACACATATGAAAGGACGACATCTTTACATAGCAGACAGCTTTTTACTGCTTTATGAATGTTTTTAATGTCAGTCCCCACCAGTAGAGTAGAGAGTGTTTGTCCTATACGAGGCTTCCCAGGCACCAGGTGCACACTGGGATTTGCCACACTGGGTCAGCTCAGCTCCACTCACCTCATTATCTTCTTTGGACAAGGACGGACGTAATCTCTCTCTCTCTCTACGTCCCCCTCTCCCTCCCTCTGTCTCACTCTTGCATCATCTTTCTCTCTTCTGTTTTTCTACCTTTCTGTCTACCTGCGTCTTGTTCTATATTTGTCTTTTTTTTTTCCTTCTTGCATAGTTTCTCTTTCCTCTGTCTCCCTGCGTTTGGATTGATTAGTCTAGTCTGCCTTTGCTGTTGTTGGGTGACAGAGCCCACTCGTCACGCTTGGTTTGGCGGGTTAGGGCAGCTCACGTACATGGAGTGGGGTGGCGGGGATGGTGGGATCCAGGGGTGGGTGGGGTTGGGGGGGCTGTTGAAAGGAAAACGTCGCTATCCGGCCATCCGTTAAGCTGCGGCGCATGATTCTTGTTCTGTCACCCTTGGCGGTCTACCTCTCACCGACTAATACGCCCCTGTCACGTCCTGGGGGACCTGCCGTGACTGAGCGAGCAATGCTTAAAACTGTGTGTGTAAAAAAAAGAGAGAGAGAGACAGGAAAGTGATGAAATGAAGGCAAGAAAGGTTTTATCTTACTGTAAATAAAACCTATGGAGTGTCATGACATTAAGAAGGTGGCAATATACTTAGGGGTGGGCGACATGGCCCTAAAATATTATCACAATATTTCAGTGATTTTGCAACAACGATACGGGGATGATCTCGTCCACTTTGAGAGCTAAAAGTGAGCAAACACCTCGCATAACATTTTTCACAGTCAACAGGGCTTTCCACTAGGACATGGAGTAGCCAGACAGTGAGAGACAAACAGCTGACTAGGGGGTTCTAGGGGCATGCCCCCTGGATAATTTTTCTTCATAAAAGCCCAAATTTGGTGCCCCTCACACCTTCTAATGCCACTATTTTTATATTTTTACCCATACGATATGGCACACCCCTAAATAAACTTCTTATTATTGTCATGGTATTCCAGTCTCTCCAGTTTCCCTGTGAACCTGAATAATAATAATCTAAATCCAAAATCTAGACCCAATTCAGAAAACATTTCAGTTTAACCCAAATAACTGGCCTCTCCCCATTAACTTTTAACCATCTAGTAGTAAAACACTAAAACAATACAAACTTTTGCTATAAAAATTTGAATTAACTGAGATGTGAGTTGAACTCCATCCGTCCATTTTCATCCGCTCATCCCGGGTCGGGTAGTGGAGGTTTCATTGAACTCAAAATCATAAGATAATCACACTCCAGAAAAGACTAATTCCAATAAAAGTAGTTAAAAGTCCATCCATCCATCCATTTCCGTCCTCTTATCCGGGGCCGGGTCGCGGGGGCAGCAGGCTAAGCAGGGCATTCCAGACGTCCCTCTCCCCAGCCACAACGTCCAGCTCCTCCTGGAGGACCAAGGCGAGAGATATAATCCCTCCTCTGTGTTCTGGGTCTTCCCCGGGGCCTCCTACCAGTTGGAGGTGCGCAGAACTCCTCTAACGGGAGGCGCAGGGAGGATCCTTACCAGATACCCAAACCACGTCAGCTGGCTCCTTTTGACGCAAAGGAGCAGCGGCTCTACTCCGAACTCCCTCCGGAAGGCTGAGCCCAGCCACCCTACGGAGGAAGCTCATTTCAGCCGCTTGTATCCGTGATCTCGTTCTTTCGGTCACTACCCAAAGATCATGACCATAGGTGAGGGTCGGAACATAGATGGACCGGTAAATCGAGAGCTTCGCCTTCCGGCCCAGCTTCTTCTTCACCACAATGGTCCGGTACAACGAAGTTAAAAGTCCCAGAAAGTAAATGCAGAACTCTAAAAGTCAAAGTAAATTGAGCTGAGTGTCCACCTGCAGCCCTCCTTTTTTCTCTGTAATTGATGATGCCGAGGACGAGACTAGAGGTGAAGTAGTTACTGCATCCCTGCCTCTGGCATGGGGACTGGCATTGAATATTCCTGGAAGTTGAGTCACAGCCACGTTCTCCCTCCATTTCCTATCTAACAGAGCCCTGTCCCATGTTGCCATTCACTCCATGACTCTGTCCACATGCTGCTTATCATGAATTGGAGAGAAAGAGCGACCCTTTTTCATGATCGTATTCCAGTCTGCTGTGTTTGTTCCTTGCCAGCGGTGTGCAAAATCCACACTATGTACAAGGTGGTGTGTGTTTGGAATGGAGAAAAAAAATGAAGATGGTTTGAGAAGACAAGTTGGGAAAAAGGGTGAAAAGGGCAAATAGCAGAAAGATGTAGAGAAAGAGCGCTTGGATTCCTCATGTTTATCATTGCTGGACTGTCAGAGCAGCTGGCTGAACTCAGCAAAGAAAAGCAGATGGATGGAAGTCTGTGTCTGTCTAGCCAGCCGAATAAAGGAATGGAAAGAGATAGAGCCATGAATAGCTTAGCGTGTGTGTGTGTGTGTGTGTGTGTGTGTGTGTGTGTGTGTGTGATTGTATTGACAGCCAGCTTATTGTGGCGGGACGCCCTCGATGAATCACCTGACCTCTCATTCTATGATACTGTTGATGTGACATCACACACCTGCATTAGTACCCCCCAGCCCCACCCCCAGTCATTGTCTTGTGTGTGTGTGTGTGTGTGTGTGTGTGTTAGGGCTGGGCGATATGGCCCTAAAAGATTATCACGATATTTCAGGGTATTTTTGCGCTAACGATATTCTTGACGATATCACAAAATACTGAAAAATATATATGAAATGTGATTTTTTTTTTTTGTCTGTAAAGGTTAATAAAAAACGTTCAACAAAATATAAATTAATCATAAACCTAAAATGTAGTGTAAAGAGCAAATCTAAACAGTTGCCAAATACAAAAAAAAACTACTCTTGAATCTTGAGTATTAGCAAATAATGAAAAAAATAACCATCTAGGTGGTCCTCCCCCAGGGAGAACATTTTATTCATTTTGAAGTACAATGCATCACCGTCTAGGTAATTAATGGGAAACCTTACAATACTATGTGAAGAAGTAGGAATGTTGCAAATGTTATGATATGCATTTTTTTCTACTCATAAAAAAAACAACCAATATAATTGTGAACGATACGACATGGCACACCCCTAGTGTGTGTGATGTGGACATACTAGGTGGCAAGAGGGTGAGAGAGATGGGTAATTTGAGGACTAGGGCATGAGGTGGAACCATTAACCTTTTATAGTAAAAATGTGCAACAAATGCCATTTGGCCCCTTTTTATGATGAGTTATACAGCACAATATAAAGACATGTACATGCATGTACATTCTCATATTTGAATATCGAATGTCTGCCAAAGTTCTTCATGAAAGTGAGTCTCTTTTGTCTGGTTTGATTGGTATATTTGTACCTCATTTGTATGTTGTTGTTTTTTTGGGACAAAAGCAGTGGTGGAAGAAGTATTCAGATCTTTTACTTACTTAAAAGTACTAATACCACACTGTGAAACTACTCCACTAAAAGTAAAATGCCTGCATTTAAAACTTACTGAAGTAAAAGTACAAAAGTATCAACATAAAAATGTACTTATCGTATCAAAAAAAAAAGAGTTATTATGCAGAATGGACCCTCTCAGATTATTTATATTCCTTATTTTTAAAAGTATAATATATATTCCAAATATATAATTGAATTATTATTGATGCATACGTTTTAATTTTCTCAAGATACATTTTCTCATTTTAACTTGATATACAGTTATGAGGTTTAATTTAAAAAGAATTACTTTAAATATATCATGTTTTTTGTTCAATCTCGACCTGAAAAGTAACTAAAGCTGTCAGCTAAATGTAGTGGAGTAAAAAGTACAATATTTGCCCCAAAATGTAGTAAAGTAGAAGTATAAAGTTACATAAAATGGAAATACTCAAGTAAAGTACCCCAAAGTTGTACTTAAGCGCAGTACTTGAGTAAATGTACTTGGTTACATTACACCACTGGACAAAAGTTTATAAAGGTAGGTGTAAAAACAGCATAGCAACTGTGTTGCTATAACAATTATAACCACACTGCAAAAAAAGAAAAGTTGGGTGAAGTCAAAATTTCAAGGCAACAAACTTCGATAAAATTTTAAGTTGGACAATTAAACTAAATATTTTAAGTTTTGTTTTTAAGTTTGCTCAACTCTCAATTGCTCAATTTCTCTGGCACGATTGTAACGTCGCTATGAAATGTCAGCTAATGTTGTGACCACAATTTTGAGTTAGCATTGATACGCTAATGGCTACTCTTGTAGCTGTAACAAGCGGCGCCGCTAGCATCAGTTAGCCGCTAGCATCAGTTAGCCGCTAGCTTTTGCTAATGACCGAATTTCACAACAAAGAAATAAGAGTTATCAGAACTATTGTCCCTTGTTGTGAACCCCAACTTAAAGATATAAGTAACAACAACTCACCAACTTGTTTTTGAGCAGACAACTGGCTTCCTTTGTTGTGCTAACTTACATTATTGACCTAAATGTCAATAATTTATATTTCCAAGTTTTACCAACTTAAATCACTGTTTTAGGCCAAAAAATACAAGTTGGCTTTTTTGCAGTGCACGATTGCTCTGCTAGCAAGCAGTAGCGCTCATGTGGTGTATGAATGTGTGAGTATCTCTGAATGTGACCTCCAGTTCTCTTTAATACAGACCTTGGAGTCACTCCATACATTGGTACCAGCTCCATCTTTTCACCCACACAGCGTTAACTCGTGAACAATGGCAACAGCAGAGCTGTGGACACAAAGAAATAGGTAAACGTTCAAGTAGACAGTTATCATTATGTTTCATTACTTTATTATAGTCATTCTGCTGTCCTCTGCTACTATCCAATAAAAAAGAAAAGTAATTTTCATTATTAAAAATACAATTTTAAAAACTAATAATTCATGCCTGTAATTTTGTGTCATTTTCGCCCCCTGGTATCAAAATGGTTGTAAAATCAATATTTTTAGAAGTTTGAAATCCCAAAATCAATCAACTCAAATCAGAATCACTTTATTTATCCCCGAGGGGAAATTCAGTTAGTCTGGTAGAATCTATTAGAATGAGACAGCCAGTATCCAGTATCTATGGTGCTATACATTTATGAGAACTTTTTAAAATTTTATTCTCCTGACGTTTTCTACACAAAGCAATACAGTATATGCATGTGTCTCTGTTGATGGATTTTTTTTTTTTTTTTCAGAATAATAAATATCAATTTGGAGGTATAAGAAGTGATGTTTTTGCATGATTTGTAAAAAGAAACATGGCTATATAATATATTCAATAGACAAGGTTTTGTTGAATCATCAGTGTGTGTTTTTCATTAGTGCATTCAAGTTTAACTGCTTTATGACGGATAAGGGCTGCAAAACGGCATCGATCAGAGCTGAAGGTTGATAGAGAATCCAGGGAGAAGGATGCAGAAACACCGCAGCAATAATCACTTTGCTCTGTCATTCTTTGCCTTTAACTGCATTGGAAACACTTACCTTTAGATGTTAATTCAGACCATTTTGACAGTTTCTCTCATATAAACTGCCGCCATTAACACCAAAGTGATGGGCCACAGGGCTTTTGGACCTGGATGCTATTCAACAATTAGATGGCTGAGCTGATTCATTCATTATTGAGATGATGCAAAGATGGAAAGTAAGGGGGAAGTGTGCTTTGATGGAAAACTGTCTATGCACTGTGCTGCATTTTACGGCCTATTGTATTTTGCTCTCTTCTGGGATCTTAATCGATTTTAGAGCATATGAGTTCATAATGTTTAGTCTATAAGGCTGCGGTGTGGTCACAGAACAGGGTTCAAAAGCCTCCACGGTGTAAACTCAGTTTGGTGGGGGGCATAAATTCAGCCACATAATAAAACCTACCTGGACAGTGTGTGTGTTTGTGTACCAGGATAAATCTTCTCTTCAGTTTTTTTTCTCATCAAGGTCAGTGTGAATAGAGACTGAGCCACTGAACAAAGGAGAGATGTCTTTGTGACTTTCCCTGTTTATAAAAAAGGAAATCATAGCTGCAGACAAATCATCTATGAAGGAGAGGCTAACAGGATACACAGTGTGCTATATAATAGCCGATTATCTTTATCATTTGGGCAAAAGTTGGCAATCTCAAATCAAAGCATGGTTGATTGGAGGCTTGATCTTGATATTGACTAGGAGTTATCTGGTGATCTCCTGTAGCTAGCATCATATTTTTCAATACATCGAGTTCCCATAGTTAACGAAAACTAACAAAATAACAACAACTAAAATTGAAAAAACATTTTCGTGAACTGAAATAAAAATAAAAACAAGATAACGATAACTAACTGAAACTGTATTGTGTGGTTACAAAACTAACTAAAACTAACTAAAATTATAGTGAAAATGTCCTTAGTTTTCGTCTTTGTCAAACTTTTTTCATACATAATTCAGTGTTTCTATTTCAACATGCAGGAACACATTATTAAATATGTTTACTGAGACTGGGATGTTTACACTCCAACCAAAATTCAAAACAACTGGAACTGTAAGAGTTAATAACCTTATTGAGGCTAAGATGGATAAACCAAAGGAAATGAAGGCACATACCCATTACAAAAAAACTAAAACTAACACTAAAACTACTAAAAACTAACACTAAAACTAAGCATTTTCAAAAAATAAAAACTAAACTAAAACTAACAAACTCTAGTTTAAAACTGATGAAAAATCAAAAACTATTATAACCTTGGTTCCCATCAGGCAGCAATCTCCGTGTCTGAGCATGGAGGCCACCAGGAAGTGCATAAAGCCTGCAATTCACCGAAAAATTCCAGTAGGGGGTGCTAAGTTTGGCTGCAAAAGAAATCTGCCCATTAATTTCAGTGCTAAATTTGAAAACTTCTCACTTGATTTATTACCTCAGAAAAATTTTTCAGGGACAACACTATGGTCTCAATCACTAGTAAAAAATCTTCTTCAAGACAATTTGATGTTAATAGTTCTAATAATGGCCCCATTTAGAAGAAAATACAAGATAAAGAATCGTATGATTTGGGGCGTTTCTAGCTTTGATTGACAGGTCACTTACAAGGCGAGCCGTCACCAGGAGAGAAGCAGAGCAATGCGTATCCACGGCAACGTGTCAATAAAGTTATATACAACGTTATATAGATAGAAAAGAGGACGTTTAGCGGTTTGGTCTCATAACTTTGACCCTTTCACTGTATTTTCACTTAATGACAGTTTATTTGAACGTTTTGTTCATTAAATGTCTTGTTCAGTGTTTGGTTGGACTAACAGACACTCCAAGGAGTCGCTGCTCAGTTTTCCTGAAGAAAGATACATTTTGTTTTTGTTGTTTTTGCTAGCCAAAACTAACATCCCAGTTAATGCTCCAATTAATGCTAACAGTAATTAGCAGCAGCTTCTCTCAGTCAGGTTGAGGTGTAGAGAGGCTGTAGTCAGTGATCAGATCCCTCTCCTCCTCCACAGTCCAAATATGGTCTGCTTCCTGTATCGGAAACAAGATGGCGACGCAAGATGGCGCCGAGTATAACGCTGAACTCGAGGCTTCCAACGGGCCACAAACCAATGGGTGACGTCACGGTGACTACGTCCATTATTTATATACAGTCTCTGGTTCCCATGCAGTGCATTTCAAGTCAAAACTCTGACCATAACTATCAGTGAGTTTATCCATTCAACTTGTTGCACCGTCATATTATTCCTATTGTCTCACAAGAGATGGATCAAATATATGTCAGTCATTGCATCTCACCAGGAATTCCTCCCTTTCACTGGCGGGGGGGTCTAGTTTCCATACACACCAACTGTTGCTGGTACCGGAGGAGCGGCAGGCTTGATAACGATCCCAGTGGAAGTGCTAGCTGCAAGCTAACCGGTTACAAAGTGTTGCCTCATTTTTTATATTTTTGGAGTGAAATTATAATTTTTCCTCCCCTCCCTTTTCGCTTGATTTCCTTCATGCTGTTGCAGCGTGCAGGGATTGACTTTGTGCCTGTCGCTGTGGTCCTTCAACTCGTCTATATTAAAACACCACACGGAGGTAGAGTTGCTGTCTGATATTTGACTCCAGGCTTAATAAAAGTGGAAAATGTCTGAAATCGTAGGGCAGTCACACCAACATTAATTTTGTTCACACGGCAACTTGGTTTGGATTAGAGGCTTGTTAATTTGCCCAGTTGACGGTACAAATTTGGACAAATCAATGCATGCAGGTATAAATAAATAGATGATTGGATGGAAGGATGAAATGTGGGATGAGATACAAATGTATGCATGGCTAATCAATGAGCCGACTCAACAGATGGAGCCGTATCTGGCCTGTTATGAGGAGCGGTTTAATTGGCAGACAGTTCTGTCACCAGGAAAAGCTCTTGTTCCAACTTCCTGCTTAGGTTAGTGCAGAACAGAGAGGTAGACCCAGATGGGAGAGAGAAGGAGAGTTGAAAAGCAGCCGGCCTGTTTGTGGTTATTTTTTAAAGAGACTTTCCTTGTAGATCAAAGCGAAGGCTTCACAGAACAGCTCTGAAACTGTATTTTACATTTCTCTCTGACTTTTTGTGGGGAGCATTTTGCTCCGAGGAGTTCCAGTGGAGTTGAATTTGTTCGTATGATGCTGAATGCAGGCACACGTCTTTGGTCACACAATTCTTGTTTTTCCCTGAATGTGACTATAAAAACCTCTTATTCGATGCCGGCATTGAATTCATTCTTTGAAACTTGAAAATAGTGCACTTGCTGTATGAAAGAGCTGGAATGCATTATAGGTAGTGAGTCAAAAGATGTTTTATAACTTTTTCTCCAACCATTTTTAGCTGGAATTCTAATTGAATTACTGTGAGTGCAAATAGTGTTGAAATGTAAGTGGGCATGTAATGGTTGAAGGCAATTAAAGTGTAAGTAAGGAGAGCAGATAGAAGTACACTTCAACTCCAGGCAGCTGGGATGCCACTTTAGATGTAAGCACTAAAAGTTTGTCTGCGATTTCTGAATCTAGGCTCCTGAAGGAAAATTGGTCATTTTGTGGTGTGCCATGATATCCTGTTAAAGCTGTCCAAACTGGTTGATGTGGATTGCAGAAGGAGGAAACATCAGTGATGGGTTAAAGGCCAAAAAAAAAATGAAAGCCTTGGTCTTGGTTTCCTCCAAATCCATCTGACATGTTGCCAATACAGCCTCAGGTGTTTGTTACTGTTTTACACCCGCTAATAAGCGTCCGTTTCAATCCCACTGGCCCCGGGTCAGATTCATGACACTTTATGATCCCTGTGAAGAATCCAGGTGCTTTAATGGAAGATTGGATCAACAGATAGCGGCGCCATGCTGCCGGAAGCTTTTAGAGGGCCAACAGACATGTGGGGACCAAATATATATTACTGTGGTTAGTCATAGTGATCGGGAATACTACATATCATGCCTGCTCTAGTGATCCATTAAGAGTCTAGGAGCAGTCTTTGCTTAATGTTGGCTAACGTGTGTGTGTGTTCTTGTACTTCCAACATAGTGAGGACCGGAACACTTTTTAACCAACAGAGTGAGGACATTTTTGCAAAGTGAGGACATTTTGGCCGGTCCTCTCAAAAATGAGAGTTTAAAAAATTAACTGAAACTGTATTATGTGGTTACAAAACCAACTAAAATTATAGTGAAAATGTCCTTCGTTTTCGTCTTGGTCAACTTTTTTCATACATAATGAAGATGGATAAGACAAAGGAAATGAAGGCAACATTTACTGTGACCTCTTTTAATCTCCCACCCAACAAATACCCCATTACAAGAAACTACTAAACTAATAACTAATAAAAACTAAACTAAAACTAAAGCATTTCAAAAACATAAATACTAAACTAAAACTGGCAAACTCACTCTAAAAACTAATTAAAACTAATTGAATTTGAAAACAAAAAATCACAATGAAAATAAAACTAAAACTAATGAAAAATCCAAAACTATTACAACTTTTCAAGGGAATTCACTATTACAATGAGGGTCCTCACAAAGATAGAAGTACAAGAATGTGTGTGTGTGTGTGTGTGTTCTTGTACTTCCTACATAGTGAGGACCAGAACACTTTTTAACCAACAGAGTGAGGACATTTTGGTGAAGTGAGGACATTTCGGCCGGTCCTCACTTTTCAGAAATTTTATTGAGTAGGATAAACCCCTTGAGAGGAATCCTCTCGTTTTCGAGGGTCCTAAAGTACATTACAAAACAAAACACTCAACAATTTACAGACATACAACAACAAAGACAACAGGCATCAACACAAACATAGAAAAAATGAACACAAGAATAAACACAACCTCTCAATGGCCACAAATTGGCCATAACATTAGCCTAGTAAAACTGAAAGAAGTAACATAATATTATTGTAAATTGAAATTGCTGTGTTACAAAAATAAATAAATAAAAAATTGACATATCTGAAACATGTGCAGTTTAACTCAAAATAAGAAGACAGGGCATATTTAAAACTATGAAAAGATGTCAATGATTGTATGTTTAAAGGAAGATTCTTCCAGTGTAACTATGTCACTTCTTTAAAGGCTTGTTTGAGGGTTGTGACTTTGTTTTAGGGTTACAATGAGGCTTTATGTTAGGGTTAATGTTGGGCATTTAGTTGTGATGGTGAAGGGTAGGGTAAGGGTTAGGGTAAGGGGCTAGGGGATTCACTATTCCAGTGAGGGTCCTCACAAAGATAGAAGTACAAGGATGTGTGTGTGTTTGTATGTTTGTGTGTCACAAAAGCTGCGTCTGCATCACTCAGCACCGTTCACTTTGCTTTTTCCTATCAAAGATGACGCTTTTAGCCCCCCGGCCAGCACTCGCATTGCTTCTTTGTGTCTGTAAGTGGCGGACCGTGGACAGAATTTTAAGCGCGTGTATGCCTGTGTGTGTGTGTGTGTGTGTGTGTGTGTGTATGCCTGTGTGTGTGTGTGTGTGTGTGTGTGTGTGTGTATGCCTGTGTGTGTGTATGGCCGAGTGAGTGATTGAGACGGACCCTCAAAGGGATAGACGAAGATAAAAACGGAGAGACGGACCAAGAAAGAGGAAGTGTTGGGATGAAAAGGAGAGAGAAAAGGAGAAAGTCTGTGTTTTGAACTTTTCGTTGAACAAAGTGCTTTAAAAGCAAAGTTTATCAAAGCGTATCCAGAAACATGGCGAAGAGTAGAAGGGAAAGAGGGAAAAGAGAGCGAGGGAAGAAGAAGGAGAGCGATGTGGGACGGAGAGATTTAAAACTTCAAATCTATGCTGTCACATATTACATCCCCTGGAGACTCTCATCCTGCACTTATTCCTTCACCTAATGCAGTGGTGGAAAGTAACTAAGTACATTTACTCAAGTACTGTACTTAAGTACAATTTTGAGGTACTTGTACTTTACTTGAATGTTTCTATTTTATGTAACTTTATACTTCTACTCCACTACATTTTGAGGCAAATATTGTACTTTTTACTCCACTACATTTCGCTGACAGCTTTAGTTACTTTTCAGGTCGAGATTCAACATAAAACATATGATCAATTTAAGGTGATTAGACTTTTTTTATTTTATTAAATCTTATAACAGTATATTAAGTACTTAAATGAGCCATATCGTTACAAAATTAAAACCCTGCTTACATAAAATCATCAATACAAATAATGTAATAATATATTTAGAATATATAAAACAATCTGAGTGGGACCAATCTGCATCGTGAGTACTTTTACTTTTGATACTTAAAGTACATTTTGATGCTGATACTTTTGTACTTTTACTTAAGTAAGTTCTGAATGCAGGACTTTTACTTGTAGTGGAGTAATTTCATAGTTTTGTATCAGTACTTTTACTTAAGTACGGGATCTGAATGCTTCTTCCACCACTGACCTAATGACTGTTTGTTGACTGCAAAGACATTCTTCATTTATAGCAAAAAATAAATTTAACGTTATCAATATTTAAGGATTTGTCTATGATGCAAATACTACAAAAATATTCATGGCCACTTCAAAATAAGAAGTAAATTGGCTGCTTGCACTAATATCAAGGACTCCAGTATTGGCAACAAAATCTTAATTGTAAAAAAACGAATATTCTTAAATTAACATTTTAAAGATGTATCACACACACGTAGAGCCTCGGCTCAGAGCTGACAGCATCTTTTCTTGCCTTGAAATAGTCATCTGAAGAAAACATCTTTCAACTTGAAAAGATTTGTGAATTGGTCTATATCAGTATGAATATTTAATAAGAACGCCTCATTATCAGGTGATGCTAACATGACTACAAAGGAAAATATGTTATACAGGGAAACCCTATGAAATGCTCTCTCTCTATTTATTTGAATTTGAGGGCAGCAACTGCTTTAATCTGAAAACTCACCTTATAGTCAGGTGCAAATGTGGTTTAACCCTAAAAGAAATCCAGCAAAAGGTTTCTCAGTGGTTTACAGTAGTATCAGATGTACTTAAAAACATACTAAACATTTACCAATTTTTCATTTCCATTTTCAAAATCGCCAGGTCTTTAAAATGACCATTACTCCTTTTAATCAGGCGGCTGAGTTAAATAAAGGGGACACACCAAACTTTTTCCACATGCTCTCTATCACCACAAGTTTCAATTTGTGATGGGAGCCACTTCATCAAGATGGTGGATCGGAGATGGCAACCATATAAAATCTATGAGAACCAATATATCTTCCAAGCCACTCAGAAGGTCAATCTTGATGTCAAAATATACATTTTCTGGGTCAAGGAATCCATAAAAACTATTGAGAATATCACTAGATGATTATTTGATAAAATTGATATGTTCATTTTGGCCATGTATTTAATTATATTTTAAATATATTTTTATAACGCCCAGCCAGGGACATTAGAGTCGTTATGTAGCCTAAAGCCAACTAAAAGTGCCTAAACCTAAACTAAACGGTCCAAACACAGCTCTGCATTATACTGTTCGTTAGCCTCAAGCTAACATTAGCTAACAATTAAAGTTGTGTTAATCACAAAAAGCTACAAAATCTCTCCCTGTTGCTAAACACGTGCAGCCAGGGACTGCCCACTTTACACTACATTTTAGATTTATGATTGATTTTTATTTTGTTCATTGTTTATTTTATTTATACAAACTAAAAAATCATATTTTCAATATATTTTTCAGTATTTTGTAATATCGTCAAGAATCGTTATCGCAAAAATACCCAGAAATATTGTGATAATGTTTTAGGGCCATATCGCCCAGCCCTACTACTTGCCCATGCTTATGGGATGATGAGTGCTGATAAACACCCATTCAGTAGTGTGATGTCCAGATCAGGTGCACAAATAGAGGCTTTAAATTAACATGTCATTCCGAGTGAGTCTTTTGTGCCTTTCTGCTGTATCTAAAATGCCTACAATAACAATTCAATGGTAAATATAGTGTAAATATGATGCCCTTTGCCCAGTGTTCAACAGAAACCGATCTAATCTAGATATTACACCTACCCACAGTTGCTCCCTCCTTATTTAATTCCCCCCGTTGTAGATTGAGCCGGGCAGAGGCTTGTCGTGATTCAGCGGCTTGGAACGAAAACCTCATTGCAAACAGATGCCATCCAGAGATTAGCCCGGGCCGCCTCACATGTATTGTAGGGGAGTTTCCTGACAAAAACTGCTTTCCTTCAGTTTACGTTGAATAAAAACCGAGCGTAGTGAATGAATGGGGGAATTCTGAAGATTATTCCGGAGTGATTGTCGCTCAATCTGATTGGGTTCTAGATATTACACCGAGCCCTCCTAATTCAATCTGATTGTGTATTGACTTCACGTCGACTGGTCGATTGACAGGGCCGAAAGAGGGTTACTGTCATTTCAGTTTGTAGCAGTGTGTGTGTGCAAGCATAGAGACAAAACGGGGAAGGAGAGTGTGAGAGTGGATCTATTGTATTGACAGTTGGACTGCATTGTGTGTATGCATGTGTGTAATCATGGTTTTGGCAGTGTGTTGCAAGCTGTGCACAGCCAGTTTATGGGCCAGCAGATGGGTCTCATCATGCTGTGTTCTACTGGTTTTAACTTAATGCCGTCTGAGGAAACATCTTGTTTATGTGTATCTCTTCCTTTTGTTTCATTTTTTTTCCATCGTGCATGTTGATCTGCTGTCCTCCTCTACTCCTTGACTATTTTATTCCCACCTGCCTCCTCTTCTGTTATTCCAGCAAATTTGTCCGACAGGCAGCTGTACCCAGAGCACGTAGTCTTCTTGTGGATACAAAGTAGAGGGTCAGTGTCCTTTCCTCCTCAGACAATATCACCAAGAATTCAGGTTGATTTACATTTATATGCAGAAAGTCCAATAATATTCAGGTCCAAGAGCACATGCCGCTTCCACCCTTTTTTTTCACCAGTTATTGATTCAGTTTGACCGCTGTCTGTTTGATGCGATTTAGGTGGGTTATATTGCTTTCAGCAATGACAGAAAGTCAACGTTGTTATAAATTTAATTGAAAGGCACGGTGGCCCTTGACAAATTAATTAATCATCAGAAAAGACAGTTGATTAGAGCTGCTGGCAGATTATTCTCGATGGATCTTGGAAGACCTCTTGACAGTTTCTGCTGGGTTTATTTCTCTGTGTAATTGAAGGCATAACGTGCATAAAATAGCTGCTCTTATGTCACTTAAGGCCTTTTAGGTAAAGTCTTCCTCAATTGATCCTACAATTTGTCCACTGCAGTTTCTACAGCAGGATTTTTCATGGCATCACCAGATTTTAATGTTATTAGACTATTGAAGAGGTGAAATCAGCCAATAAGTATTGGCAATTAAGGGCCTGCCCTACCTACTAGTAGGGCCAGTAGGTTCTTATCAGCCCACTGCTTGGGTTTAACAGCCGCGTGTCACGTTTTTATGCAAGCAGTGTAACTATGTCACTTCCGTTGCTCACATCTTCGAAAACTGACAAATTATTATGTAATCTAATCTAATCTGAGTAAATCTCATGTGGAGTCCCGCAGGGCTCTGTGCTTGGCCCTCTTTTATTCTCCCTCTATCTACTCCCACTTGGGTCCATTCTCAGGAAATATGGTATTTCGTTTCACTGTTATGCCGATGACAGCCAAATCTATGTCCTCCTCAAAAAAACTGACTCCTTCTCTGTCGACCCACTCCTAAGGTGCTTACATGACATTAAAGCTTGGATGTCCTCAAATTTTTTGAGTTTTAACGAAAAAAAGACCTTTGTCTTTGGTGGCACTTCTGTATTTTATCTTGTATTTTAGTATTATCTTGTTGCATTTTACTGTTCTGTTGTTTACTTCATCTCTTTGTAGTGTGTTATCTTTTTATTGTTGTGCAGCACTTTGGAAACCTTGTTTGCTAAAATTGTGCTATATAAATAAAGTGGATTGGATTGGATAACACCTTAGCTCCCAGCATTGATGTGCATTTGTTTTTACCTTATCTAACTATCTTCCGACACCTAACCAGGAAGTTTTTTTCCCCGAACCTAAGAGAAGTGATTTTGTGGCTTAATTGTAAGGAAACTGCAGCCTTATAATGAAACAAATTGCTTTGTTTTCAGTGAGTGAATGGGCTGATAACAACCTTCTCAACCTGCCCCTACTCGCCCATTCTTATGGACTGCCACTTAAATCGTCATCGTCATTTTTGTAAAAAAAGAAAAAAAGGAACTACATGGTCAGAGTTTCTGAAGAGAAACCAATATAACATGCTAAATCATTATAGCTTAAACTACCCAGAAGAACAAAGCAGTGAAATTTTTGAGGATACAGTGTGTGGTGGAATGCAACTAAGTACATTTACTAAAGTACTCTGATTAACCATCATGTTAGGTACTTGTACTTTACTTGAGTATTTCCATTTTATGTAACTTCTACTCCACTATATCTCAGCTGCAAACGTTGCACATCTTACTCCACTACATTAATCGACAGTTTTAATTGCTAGTTACTCTTCAGGTGAAGAATTTGCATTTATTAGAGGTACTTTTACTTTTGAGACTTTAAGAACTTTTTGCTGCTAATACTAATGTACTTAAGTAAGGCTTTAACCCTTTGATGCACAACATGGGTCTAAAGTGACCCGACAGAGTTTTTATGTTCTTTATCTTTGCAATAAATTATTTTCATCATTCAGTATTCTAGGTTTTCCTCAATTAGTTAGATTTTGATCATCATACATCCTAATTTTTATGTTTTCCATTATTCATTTTTGAATAAAATCCCTTTTTGTGTCACTACAAGGTCAAAAATGACCCATATCCATTTAGCTGACTTCTTGGCTAATTAGTTAGCTAAGTAGCTTGTTACGTTAACTACTTAGCTAACTTCTTGGCTAAGTATTTAGCTAAGTAGCTTGCTAAGCTAGATACTTAGCTCACTTATTGGCTAAGTAGCTTGCTAAGCTAACTACTTTGCTAACTTCTTGGCTAAGTATTTAGCTAAGTAGCTTGCTAAGCTAACTACTTAACTAACTTCTTGGCTAAGTAGTTAGCTTAGCAAGCTACTTTGCCAAGCAGTTAGCTATATAATAATACGAAAAACTTTGTTTCTTCATAAAGTATGAGAGGCAAAATGGAAATCTGTTGAGATCTGTTGTTATCAAAAACAAGATATTTAAAGAATACTTGGAATATTCAATCATAAAATAAATTGATATCAAAAGAGCACAGAAACACACAGCAGCATTAAATAACATGGGGGGTCATTTTTGACCCATGTTGTGCATTAGAAGGGGGGTCAATATGTTGTGCATCAAAGGGTTAAATGCAGAACTTCTACTTGTAGTGTATTTTCACTGTTTGGTATTAGTACTCTTGTTTAAGTAAGGAGGAGGATCTGAAACTTCTTCCAATACTTGGTGCAGTAGAAGAGGTCAAAGTCAGCACAGACTTCAGGAAATGAGCTGTTTGTAAACCCCTTCTGGTCTTTGATGTGCCACTGGCGGGCTGGGTGTGACGTAATTAAAAACCCACTTCCTGCGTTTTCACATGACTTTCCCCAGAGACACCGATAGGGCGAGACACACCCCCTCTTATCCTGTCCTCTCTGGGGACCTTGATAGGCTGAACCACGTCTTCATTTCCTGTCCTTTGAGTGTTGGGTCCCTTCCTGTAACAGAGCGATCTCCTGCCAGATAATGATCTGTCTGAGAGACGAGGAGATGACAGGAGGACAGTGGACTTTCTGTGCGTTTGTGTGGATCTCCCTTCTTGTTATTGCTGTGTATCCTAGTGTGTGTGTGTGTGGCTGAGTTTGAGACATGAAAGTGGCCGTCAAACAGACAGTCAATAACTCTGATTACAAACATTTTACGCAGTGGAAGGGATAAAGAGCAAAAATAGACAGAGAAGTAGAAGTGTCAGTTTATGTGTGGACTATATTTCTGTCCATCTTGTTCCAGTGTGACCACAGCAATGGTTGTTTCCATGTTTTCATTGTGTGCAGATTGCTTGTTAGAAGTAGTGCTGATAGTAGAAATAACCCCCCTTTATGTCTCTGTGTGTGTGTTTGAGTGTGTGTATGAACAAATCTACCTTATTACAGTGTATCTATATCAGTAATAGGGGCTTGCTGCCAGACTGTGGCTCTCAAAGAAAACCACTTAGAGATTTGTGGGGCTGTGTCTGCACGGCTCTAATGCATCTCTGCAGACACACGCTCATTACACCCTGACGCCACTGCAGCAGGAAGCGCCGTAATGCTCACATGGACATGCATAAACAAATGTGGACATTGGTCATCCAAAAGTGCTGACTTAGTGTCTTTTCAAAAGCAGAGGCAATTGGTTTTTAGGGAGATATAGCAGGTCAATTAGTAAATAAGGTAAAGGTAAATACGTTGTTGCAGAAATTTTTGGATGGATATTTGTTAAATACAGTTTGTACAAAAGTTTTGTTTTGTAACATTTTGTTTTAGTTGAGAATAGATTAAAATTATGGTGGCCCATTTTTTTTCACACCTAACAATTTCAAGAAATGCTTCCCTGGATTAGACAAGGGATGTTGGCGAAGATGTGGAGAACAGGAGGCTAATTATATGCATATGCTTTTTACATGCCCAGTATTAACAACATACTGGGAAGGAGTTGAGGAAATATTAAAGTACATTTTTGAGTAAAAAGAACCTTTGCAGGTACAACATTGGTTATGTATTTATTTAAAAGGGAAGATAAGAGCAAAGGACATTTATTTTTTTAATTTACTGAGAGTAACCGTCCTGAAGCAGGTGACTAAAGCATGGAAACAATCAAATACACCAAAATTAAGAGCATGGCTATTAACAGCAGAACAAAGTTTAGAGATGGAAAAACTAACTTTTAGAAATAGGGAACAAAAAAAAAAAAATTATGGTGGCCCTGAGAGCTTACAGAAAACAGACGCAATACACAAAACACAAGCAAATTAACAAAACATCTTCATCAATTTGACAACAATGCGCAGCATTTAGAAAATGTGCTGCATTTCCTCTGGAAACACGTCTGTTGTGTTGCGGCCTATTTGCAGCGCATTTTCTTATTGAGTTGTGTTGTCGTCTTTGCGATAAGATGTTAACACAATTTGCTTGTGTTTCGTGTATTTGCATGTGTTTTTGTAAGTTGCAGGTGCTGTAAGCTCTCAGGGCCATTGTAAACAAAATGGTTAAAAATCCTTTCAAAATAACACATCAAGACACCAAGACCTTGAGGAACATTATCAATCATGAATTTTCAGCGATTGGATGGCGACCACTTCTATTCTGGAAACTACTAATGGGGCCTTTGGTCTGCTTGAAACAAACTCTGGTGCGTTTTGTCCGATAGTCCGTTTGGTTTTTGCTGGTGAACGCTCAAACAAAATCTGCGAGCAACGATGATGAAACGTCACCACTGAATCGCACCACCTGACATGATATGTGAAAGCAGCCTAAGAAAGCCTTTTATTGTCAACATAGCTGGAAAGCCATACAGCCTCTGGTTGCTTTAGTGGTTGTAAAGTTTCATGAGGCTGTGATTATCCGAGAGGTCACAGCAGCTCATTTTATACAGTGAGGTCAACAAAAAAAATGCTCTCACTGCAATGAACTGCCTACTATGGGGACAAACATCATCACACATGAATACAATTGGGGTCATTGAATCCATAACAGTCTCAGCTTTCAGGCCTTACCTGTACAATACAATACAATTTAAGTAGGGGTGCACCGATTGCAATTTTCTGGCCGATCACCGATTGTTAAAAAGCCTGACCTGCCGATTCCGATTTTGGCCGATACCGATTTTCTTATAACTCACAGCATACACCTTCAATGTTTGAATCTTATTATGTTGAAAAAATAATAACACAGCAGTATTTTTCTTTAACAAATAAAGGAAATCACAATGCCTGAGGTAGTTAATAAAATATTGAACTTAAAATAAATAGCAACAATTTACAGGACAAACTAACTGCAACCATAAATAAAGTGTTTTTTGTTCTGTACAACATACAGACAACTAGGGAGGGCATCGATTTTCGAATATTCAAATTCATTAAATCATAAAAAATCGAATAGTTCAAAATTAAGGAAATCGGCACCGAAATATGCAGAAATATTCAAATAAAGTTACAGATTTGTTCTGCATGAGTAAAACGGCATGAGGTTAGAGGTCAGTGGACCCCTTTAAAATATGGCTATGTCCAACATCTTCTCTGTAGCCTTCTTACTGACACCGCTGGAGAAAAAAAATGTCAAAGTCGGGTTATCAAATACAGGGTTAATTAAAAAAATAAGTAGATTGTAGGATATTAATAAACTTTCAACATGTAGTCAGCTTGTGAAAAAGCAAAGCAAGTTTTTCTTTTACCAACCACTTGACAATATGTGTGTAACTCTTGTTGGTCCAGTACTTGAATAAATCTTCTTACTCTCACTTTCAAACCTACAGTTGGTGCGTTGCTCTATTAAGATATATCCAAAAGAAATATCTAAATTTAATTCTGATTAGACATAATCAATGAGCATCAGAGCACACTCCATACATTAGGATGTATCACAGGCTCTTTTGTTGAATGCTAACTTTAGAAGACCTTGAAATTAATACTGAATACACAGCGGTAAAACTTCACCACTCCCTTGTTGTGCAGCGGTGATTAAAAGCTTATCTGCCACCATGTGTGTGTGTTAAGCAGAAAACTGCATATGCATGACAAACGCACACTAAATGGTTATATTCCTTAATGGAAAAAAAATGCAAAGCAGGCATACCGTGTGTGCACATGTTTGCTACAAAGTGTCTTTCTTTAAAGGAGAAAATTGCATCCAAAAACACACACACACACACACATACATGCGGAGTGCTCTATTGAGACTTAGTGGAGGAGTGGACTGTTAAAAGATTCAGAGCATGGAGTGCCTGGCAGATCATTACAGACCCAGTGTGGGAATTTAGAAAGACACTGTGTCTGCCTGTGTGTGTGTGCACATGTGTTTGCGTGGTGCAGTGTGGACGATCATTATAAGGTCACGGCAGGGGTGTGAGAGGGAGAGAGAGGGCTGGAGGAGAGTTCAATCATAGGTTACCCAGTGGAGATCGCCTCTGCAAAGTGTGTGTGTGTGTGTGTGTGAGGAAGAAATAGAAAAAGAGAGCGTTCAATACTTGGTTTCCCATTGGGAAACACCCCTGCAGTGTATGTTTGTCTTTGTTTGTTAGACAGAACAAGTGGGAAGGAGAGAGAGTGAAAGAAAATGACAGACTGAGTGTGTGTCTATATTTCATCAACACCTTCATATGTACAGTCTCATGAAAGCTGTCATCATTATCAGACTCTTTGGTCATTTTTTGCTTTATTCCTAAAGTGAACTTCCTATTCCAGCTATTCCTGAAATACTCACTTGTTCTAAAGTTTGTATGAATCTTTGAAATCCACCCTCGCAGCTTCCAGAGTTGTATTACTAGCACAAGAACAAAAATCCCCAGATGTAATTGGATTGGAGTGATTTTTTTTACATTCACATCGAGC
Source organism: Centropristis striata (assembly GCF_030273125.1). Lineage (NCBI taxonomy): Eukaryota > Metazoa > Chordata > Actinopteri > Perciformes > Serranidae > Centropristis > Centropristis striata. The sequence continues at coordinate 20,238,175 of NC_081540.1, forward strand.
TCAGTGTTATTCTGTGCATGCAATGGTTTTTTAATGGGTAAATGCACTAATTAGTACACCAGAATGCGACCCGTTGTAAACTGCTACCGTGAAATCTACAGCCTCTTGTGAATTGTGGTGCAGAAGTTCAATATTGTGATTATGTTTCATTCGGATGAATTGAGCAGCCTGGAAATCCAAGAGGTCCTGGAGCTGCTGGACAAGTCCCCCCTGCTGTGTGTGCATCTATTAGCTCAGTGTTGTGTGCTGTTGTAAACCTAAACTGAAAAAGTACAGAAATGTTTCTGCAAATTGACTTGTAGCAGAATGGGGAAATCTCAAAGTCATGCAGGACTGAACTGAACTTCTCTGGCCAAGAGCTCACAAAGACATCTATGTTGAGCATTACTCGGGATGTAGTCGCACTATTGATTGTGCATATATCGGTGCTTATTATCCCATAAGTATGGGAAATTAGGAGCTTACTTTTTCTTTTAGTATGTTGTTTTCAGCTCATACAAGGACTTTCCAACCTTTTAGTAGGTCCAGTAGGTTGTTATTAGCTCATTCAATGGTGGGTCACTGTTTTGTTACATTTCACTTCACTTTGTTAAGTTTTGTTAGGTTTAGGCTCTGAAAAAGAATGGGCTGTTAGGGCCCTGCTCCACCAGCTTGCAGGTTGAGAAGGTTGTTATCAGCCCATTCAATGGCTGTTCACTGAAAACTAAGCCATTACGTTTAGTTATAAGGCCGCAGTTTCCTTACAATTACGTTACAAGGCAAAACAGTTCCCTCTCAGGCATTATAAAACATAGTTTAAAAAGTAAAATAAATTCACATAAATGCCAAAAGTGGACAACGTAAATACAAGAAGTGACATAGTGACATTGTTCAAATAAAAACATGACACAGAAGTAAAGTGATGTTACTTAAAATGACATCTTTTACTTTTGATTTCATATGGGACATGAACCCCGGGTGTCCCAGGTGAAAGTCCAGGGTTTGTTTGACTCCTTGACCTCTCCTTTCACCTGCCTGACAACAGATTATTAGCACATTATTGTACTTGTGGTAAGAACACCTCCTGTAAGAGGCGTTCCGGGCACGTCCCCGGGGAAGACCCAGAACACGGTGGAGGGATTAAATCTCTCTCTTGGCCTGGGAACGCCTCGGAGTCCCCCAGGAGGAGCTGGACGTTGTGGCTGGGGAGAGGGACGTCTGGAATGCCCTGCTTAGCCTGCTGCCCCCGCGACCCGGCCCCCGATAAGTGGAGGAAAATGGATGTATGGTTGGATTGACTGTCTCAGCTGAGTGAAGCTATTGCAGTCTTGACTAGGTGTGTCTAGAATGGGCTGGGAAGATTATTTTTCATTCTCATTAATATATCAGAAAAGGAAAAAATTGCCACTTAGTCCACAGTATGGCTTTTTGTGATGTCTGTTCTACTGTATTTGTGTAGAATTCATTCTACCAACAGCCATTGTGATGATGAAATGCTGGATCTACTGAATTGAATAAGATGTCTCCAAGAGGTTCTATATTTGTATCCATGTGTTGTTATTTCTCTTGCGTGGACTAAATGGATCCTTAGGGACCAATTTCTCTCAAAGTTTCTCTCCATATTTCCCATAAATATATCTTAAACAACACAGAGTGCACTCAGATACTGTACACTGTAAACATCAATACTTTTCAATACAGTCATTTTCGAGTTTAAATTACCTTGTGCTGCCCCTTTTTCCTCTTTCTCCAATGCAGCACACCCTATGGCTGCATTGCATTATGCTCTTGAGGCCAGTGTCAGCAGAGACATTTGTATCTCTGCCCCTTAAAAGATGGATTTCTCTCTGTATGTCTGTGGAATATCGGTTCAAAATGATTAATATAGAAAGGAGCCCTTGCTCTTCCATTCTGAGAGGCTGACAGCAAAACCTGACATTTACCATTGATGTTTTAGATTGCTGAAAAATTGCTAAAAGTGCTATCAAACTCCATCACCGTTTTGCTGTAAATATCTTGATGGGATGTGACGTTTTTTACATTTGGCCACAGACATAAGAAAAATAGCCAGGAAGACAATAAAATAGGCTCTGGAAACTGGAGATGCATCATCATGAGTTTCTCTCAGTGTAACCCATTTCCAACAGTACAGCAGCGATGCAGCAAGTGCACAATAAACAACTTCAGATAGTTCATCAAAGAGGATCGCGGTCGAACTGGATTCATTAGTGGGAAATTGACTTGACAAGCGTGACCAGGACTAGCAGGCTATTGATCAGCTGCTGTCATCAGTATAGGTGATTTGTGCTAGCAGCGACAACAATGAGAGGGAAGAGTGGGGAGAGGCGAAGCAGGAGTAGGTGGAGAAAACTGTACAAAATAAGATCAGCCTCTTGTAGTAATGACAGACATTAAGCTTTACAGGGCCTCCCAGAGGAGGTCAAGAGGTCAATATAGTAATGAATAAAACGTGCATTTTTTATGTCATTGCAATCGCTAAAAATGATCTCAATTAGAGAAATTTATAAAAGTAAAGAATAGAGGTGTTTCCATTACAGTCCAATAACCGGAATGAGGCGGGTCTTACTCGCTGAAACGGCCCTAATTTGAATATGAGCCGTCCTGAGCAATCTTTTGTCCATACTTTTTTTGGCCCTGTAGAAGCCTGGCCCTGATTTTCTGCCCTTTCATAGTGCAGTCTGGCTTCGCAGAACGAGGTGCACAGTAGCACAGTGCTAACAGGCTAACAGCTAGCTCTGTAGCAGTACAGTGTGTATGTGCTAACAGGCTAACAGCTAGCTCTGTAGCAGTACAGTGTGTATGTGCTAACAGGCTAACAGTAAACCCTGTAGCAGTACAGTGTGTATGTGCTAACAGGCTAACAGTTAGCTCTGTAGCAGTACAGTGTGTATGTGCTAACAGACTAACAGTTAGCTCTGTAGCAGTACAGTGTGTATGTGCTAACAGGCTAACAGTTAGCTCTGTAGCAGTACAGTGTGTATGTGCTAACAGGCTAACAGTTAGCTCTGTAGCAGTACAGTGTGTATGTGCTAACAGGCTAACAGTTAGCTCTGTAGCAGTACAGTGTGTATGTGCTAATAGGCTAACAGTTAGCTCTGTAGCAGTACAGTGTGTATGTGCTAACAGGCTAACAGTTAGCTCTGTAGCAGTACAGTGTGTATGTGCTGCTGCTGCAGGAGGTGTCCGCTTAGCGATCTCTGTTTGTTTAAAACAGCACCGGACACTCTGTGCACAGTTAGCGATGCCAGTTAATTCACAATTACAATCTTTATGATCAGCGGAGACACTGCGCATAATTAGCCACGCTGGTTTGTTTATGATCAGCGGCGGCCACAGTTGGATCTCCCACGTTTCATCCGTTACGTATGTGATCACCGATCACGGTCAAAACTGTCGTTAAGCGATTACGTGATGATCTAAAACCATAAATCGCCTCCGGAGTCTCGTGAATCCCTCTGGGGCCTTTTGTTGTCGTGGAGACACCCCAAGTGACCTCTCACCTTTGAGAGGGCGTGGCCTGAGACTTTCCCAGCGGCCACTCTTTCCCCTAAAGGAAACACGGCTAATGAGTAATGATGCAATAGAGTATGTGTACAGTGTGGTACAATTTTACTTGAGTAGGGATGTGAATTTTTATGGAATGTAAGCCAGGAGTCCCATGTGGGTTTATTTTGGAGTGCCAGAAATTAATATGGCTCAGGGGTTACCCAAGTGTCCTTGTCCTTGTGGTTGGATCTCAGACAGACACTGAAAATCTGCATGGGGATAGCGACTGTGGCATGATCCTCTTCCCTCCACAGCCTCTGTCAAGTGTTTGTGACAGGCAAGTCCCAAGTTAGAATTAGTGTTAGTGTGTGAAGCGGGGTGTCACTGGAAAAGAGCAGGAGAGCTCAGACAAACATCCCTGGATAGATACAGTGTGATCTCTCTTTTCAAGAAAGTGTTTGGGAAAGCTTGGATTGTCTGTGTGTGTCTGTTGGCTTTAGGAGGAGCTGAGGGTTTTTCATTTTGTGCTGCTCCTTAAACCAGGCTGACACCAGATTAGGCCCAATTTTAACCCTGATTCGGTCGCCCCTGATTCTTTTAAAATTGGGTCAATCAGATCTGTCAGATGGGTTTTGACGTAGGAGGGTCACAACACCTGATTAACTGCCTGAGCGATCTGTGATATCGCTTTCAGAGTGCAATTTCCCACATGGCTGCTGTCAAAAGATCTGTTGTGAACCGTAGTGAGCTTGTTTTAGTATTACTGGAGCAGAATTGTATATATTGTGGCTGTCTGACTTCGACTTATCATCAGTGCAGAACAAACACCATATTGCCTGCATTTCATGTGCACCTCCATGTTTTCTCTTCTTTCTTTTTCTTGGTTTCATTTCCAGTGTAATTACACAAATTGCAGCTTTTCTGTCTTTTCATGAACACTGTTGAGGATAATTCTTGTGTAGTCAGAGGCATTTTGAACTATTAAATCATTACAATGTGCTTTCCTTTACTTTAATGAGGCACTACGATTTAATCCTCATCCTGGGATTTAGCATTGCACTTCCATAGAGTTGAGGAACTTGCAGAGAAAGATTAAAAAAGAAAGATTAAAAAAAGAGTGATCAAATATCTCTTTTTAGTCCCTACTATAGTTTAAGATCGCAAAATTGTTGATCCTACAGTTCCCATAATGCAACTCTTGTCTTTAATCAGCCCATAAATATGAGCAAGTAGTCGCCTACTGTACTCTCTGGTAGGTTCAGTAGGTTGTCATCAAAACATTTAATGGCTGGTCGCTGTTTTACTTTAAGTTCTATTATGTTTAGGCATCAAAAAAGGCTGTGATTTCATTAGGTTTAGGTAACAAAAATACGTCTCTAAGGTTAGGGCAAAAATGTCCATGTTTAGGTGTTGAAATATGGAAAGATATTTTTTTAAAAGTAAAAAAAAAAATGGCAAAAGTCCCATAGTTGCATTGGTTATGTAAAAACGTGACGCATGGAAGCAAAATTATGTTACTTCAAATAATACTTTGGGTTTCACACGGACACAAATGCCTTTCTCCTGGGTGAAAGAAAGGCTGTTACCACCAAACAATATTCAATATCATACAGTCCATTGAATGAGCTGTCAACAACCGGATGTACCTACTAGAAGGCCCAAACTTATGGGATGGTAACCGCTGGAGATCAAGGATTTTTGAGACTGATGCCGATACTGAAGTAAGCGGAAGAATTACATTTTATACAGTCTATGGGACAAACTCTTCAAATGGACAATTTCCTTTAGCACTCACCCTTTTCCAAAATGCATCAGCATTCACCAAAAACCCCATTTTATTAAAATAAAATACCATTCACAAAAAAACACAATGGTGACATTGTTGTGGATGTCACGGTTACATTGATACCAATATGCCTTTGGTGAACCTGGTCTCACAGGAATCCGTGAAATAGCCACGGATTCGCTTAACTCAAAATCCGTGGAATAGCCACGGAATCGCTCAAATTTCCGTGAAACTGACACGGATTTGGCTACAATGCAAGTTAATGACAGTCATATCCCGTGGCTATTCCATGGATATTTTTTCCTATTGGTTGGTTCCAAGTCACGTGACTTTCAAGGTCCCGGCGGTCAGAACAAAAAACATGGCGGACAGTGAAAAAAATCAATATTTTGACTTAAAAATGGATTTTGATCACATTTCTAGCGAGAAATATATGTTTTATTTTCTAAATCTTCACTCAGTGAATGTACATAATCACTTTGTATGTTGGAATAGCCACGGGATATGACTGTCATTAACTTGCATTGTAGCGAAATCTGTGTCAGTTTCACGGAAATTTGAGTGATTCCGTGGCTATTCCACGGATTTTGAGTTAAGAAAATCTGTGGCTATTTCACGGATTCCTGTGAGACCATGTTGCTTTGATAGTCCAATATCAGCCAATAATATCTGTCTACTGATATATCTGTCGGGCTCTAATAACCGCTGTTAAATGGCCATTTAGAAGTCTAATGATGAACGAATGTGCTGCCAAATCCAGACTGTGATAACCCAGCTGACACCACAGTGACAGTTATTTTCACAGACTTCTCATTCATCTTCATGGAATGCATAACCCAAATTCAGTAGGTTTTGTAGAATGTCTCATTACTGGGTTAGTAAAGAAGTATAAGAGTAATTAAATGGAGTTGTGCCAACCCTAGCTCATACCCTGTCAGTGTGAAGGAGGTGTACATCATTCATAAACAACATGTTTAACGTTACCCTTTTTCATTGTTCCTCTGGATAGAGAAGCCAAGGGGAAGAGAAAGATAGGAAGAGGAAATATGAGGGAGATAAAAATGGACGAAGAGGAAAAAAAGAGTAACAAGAGGTATTAACAGGGGTGGAGAGAGCAACATGGAGAGAGATGGGTTTCATAAAGGGCTTGACAGAGCGGGGTGGAGACAGTTAAAGTGGTTGAGATATTTCACATTGAAGTAACTTGCTGCACTGTTTGTCTTCTCCCTTCTTGGCAGGAGCGCTGGTGTTTTAAGGTCCAGTTACAGTATTTCTCAGCTGAGAAAGAGAGATGGAGAGAAAACCATAAGGAAAGATAGTAGAGGTGACGAGAATGAAAGGGTGTGCATGGAAATGGAAAGAAAACGAAGTAAAAAAAAGATCATATGTAATCAGTGTAGATGCGGAACAGCAAGAAAAGATTATTCTTTTCACTCCGTTTTCTTAAAGTGCTAAAACCAGTGTGCTTTTAGGACCAGTCAGGGAATAAAATAACATTTCTAAAGTGCTCCTTTGTGCCTAGAAAGGCAGAACAGATTACAGCTTTTTACTTTTGCCTAAAGCTGGGTACAAAAGTAGCTCAGTTGGTGTAATGACGGATTTCAAGTTAAGAAAGTTTTTAAAAAAACACATTCATCCTAGCATTGAGTGATCAGGAACAGGTGTAACGTTAATACAGACAGCTGTGCTTGTCAAGAATTTAGTTTGCGTTGTCTCAATCAGTTCCAATATCTTCACAATATCTTCTGGCTGCTAAATCCCCTGAAAGACAGAAAGTCGGCTTATGACGCCAACGCTGTCTGACTTGGATTTGTCTTGACTGACTTGAGAGGACTAAAAACAGCTCCAAGTGTATTTCTTCCCACTTAACTTTCATGCTGTATGTTGCAGTAAGTAAAGGAATAAAGCTAAAGAACAATGGACAGTTGAAAGTTCTTGATTTAAAAAAAAGAAGAAGAAAATAAGTCCCTCTGAAAGTGGCTTTCTGAACAGTGCGACTCCACACAAATGACAGATCCCAGTGGCCTGGTTCTCAGTCAGCAAGTCTCTTAGCACAGCTTTCTGCCCTGCAGGCCATCCAGTCTCTTAGCCATTAGCCAAAACAGAGAAAGTGCACATTGGCATTTCAGAGAAAGGGAGGTGGGAAGAAAGATTGATTTGTGCTTCTACCTAACCACAATGCTGCTCACAGAGTTAAATGGCATTGCACTGGTGTAATTTCCTGCCGCTGCAAGAGCGTGCCTATCAGTCACCAACTGCCTTCTCAAACGGGCTCCTTCACAGTAACATTATGTGATTAGGAGAGCAACAAAATGTCAGCCGGGTCCCTTTACTCGACCACTGACATAGCTGTTTGGAAGAAATAGTGAAATGAGACGTATATAGATGAATACAGGAGGAGAAATGGAAATAAAAGACGGAAGAAAGAGAGAATGATTCTTGGCTCGTTTAACTCAACACTGGAGGTAGAGTTAGTCTGCCTGAGGCTAGTTCTGTTCCTGTTAGGGCCACTTATACTACATCACTGTATACTCGTAGCATGCTACAACAGTAACAGGAGCATCTTCCAAAATCTTATCGTTTCATTGAATCGACTTCATGTGGTAGGCAGGAAATGAAGAGGGAAGATGCTGGGATGAGCATACATGGTATTTGTTGGATGCTTCTAACTTGCTTCAGAAGATGTTGAGTTCTTCATCGACATACGGTGGTTTGAAGCATAGACTGTATATAAATTATGGACGTAGTGACCGTGATGTCACCCATTGGTTTGTGTCCCGTTGGAAACATCGAGTTCAGCGTTACACTCGTCGCCATCTTGCGTCGCCATCTTGTTTCCAATCAAGGAAGCAGACCATATTTGGACTGTGGAGGAGGAGAGGGATCTGATCACTGACTACAGCCTCTCTACACCTCAACCTGACTGAGAGAAGCTGCTGCTAATTCATGTTAGCATTAACTGGAGCATTAACTGGGATGTTGGCTAGCAGAAAACAAAAACAAAATGTATGTTACTTACAAGACATTTTTACAGTCATTCAGTGAAAATACAGTGAAATGGTCAAAGTTATGAGACCAAACTGGTAAACGTCCTTTTTAATATCCACGTTATATATAACTTTATTGACACGTTGCTGTGGATACGCATTGTTCTGCTTCTCTCCTGATGACGGCTCGCCTCGTTAGTGACCTGTCAATCAAAGGTAGCCACGCCCCAAATCATACGATTCTTCTATTTTCTTAACATCAGATTGTCTTGAAGAAGATTTTTTACTTGCAATTGAGACCATAGTGTTGTCCTAAAAAAGATTCCGAGGTAATAAATCAAGTGAGAGGTATTCTCATTTTGCATTGAAATTAATGGACAGAAATGTTTTTGCAGCCACACTTAGCGCCCCCTGCTGGAATTTTGGGTAGAATGCTTAAGGCACTTCCTGGTTTGCCTCCCTGCTCAGACCAGGAGGTTGCGACCTGGTTTGAAGTGGTAAGCGTGACAAAAATGACTCATTTTTCTGTGAGTCATTTTTTCCTCCTTCTCCTGTGCTTCCTTCCGAAACTGGCCAATTTGGATGTTTTGCTCAGTAGGAGATCAAACTGCTTGATTGATACTATGGGAAATAAAATCATGATATTTTTAATAAAATTGGGCTCATCAAGAGTCTCAGCCTTCCAGTAATACCCAATTTCTGCTATTCCAAGACTGTTTAGGGAGCCCAGTATGCAGGAATATTCAAATACAATAACAAATTCAACTGCATGAGAAAAATAGTCCGGTCTTTGCCTTAATTTCCATGGGCTGATGGGTTTACCTCATGGACACTTGTACCATCTGGAAGCAGTGAGCCTTCATAGCCAGCATAGACCTTTTTTATTTTTTATTTTTACAACTGATACACTGTATGGAAAGAAACTTCTGAATTGTATCCAGTACAATATATACTGACAAATAGGATTAAGCAGGAGTTCTCCGTCTCACTCCGTCATAACAAAAGTTGGTGCAGTAATCAAAGAGACAGGCTTTTCAATGCTTTAAGGGAATTGCATGCACAGTGAGACCAGATTGCTTATCTGTCTTGTTATATACTTTATATTACACATTGATTTTGAAAACTCACAGTCATGTAATATTCAGTGTCATTTGTCAGCTCTGTATTCACATGGGTATATATGTGGACTGTATGAATATAGAAAGAGATTCTGCAGAAGCTTTGGGAGAGATGTGGATTAGTTCCCATTCATCATTCATGTGTCTGTCTTGGATTCTCTCGACAAACATGGGATTTGAACTGAACATGGAGACATGTGCCTCTCCATAATGTCAACCTTATTCATGCTTTGGATTATAATACTAACATTCATTTTTAAGCCTCATGGAAAAATATCTTTATTCTCATACAAGACCTCAAAGCTCCTGCCAGGTTTACAGCCTGCCTGTTGGTTTTAGTGCAGAGTTGTTTTAAGAGTGGGCGGTGGGTTAATGGTCTCCCTGTGTTAACTTTGCTAGCATTAGGATACAGTGTTCCAGTGCAGGGCAAAATGGGGCATCCTAGAGTTTGGGAAAGCAAGCCAGAGCGCACTAACTCAATTGAAGTATGAGACTATTTCGGAATTTGGTTAAATATTATTATAACTACCAGTTATAATTTCACGAGGGGGGCCATGGCCCTCGTGCCCTCGCAATTTGGCCTTGTGCCCTTAAAAAACATATCTGCCCTGAGGCTACGCTGGCTTTGATGCCCCGCCCGCACTGCCCCACACTGCAAAAAAAGAAAAGTTGGGTGAACTCAAAATTTCAAGGCAACAAACTTCGATACAATTTTAAGTTGGACAATTAAACTAAATATTTTAAGTTTTGTTTTTGAGTTTGCTCAACTCTGAATTCAGGTTTTTGTCAACTCAACTGTAAGTTGTACTAACTTATAATTTTACATTGTAATAACTTTTAATCCTTACTTCTGCTAACTTCTGCAATGTGCTGAATTGGCACGATTGTAACGCCACTATGAAATAAATGTCAGCTAATGTTGCGACCACAATTTGGAGTTAGCATTGATATGCTAATGGCTACTCTAGTTGCTGTAACAAGCAGCGCCGCTAGCATCAGTTTGCCGCTAGCATCAGTTAGCCGCTAGCTTCAGTTAGCCACTAGCATCTGTTAGCCGCTAGCATCAGTTAGCCGCTAGCATCAGTTAGCCGCTGGCTTTCGCTAATGACCGAATTTCCCAACAAAGAAATAAGAGTTATCAGAACTATTGTCCCTTGTTGTGAACCCCAACTTAAAGATATAAGTAACAACAACTCACCAACTTGTTTTTGAGCAGACAACTGGCTTCCTTTGTTGTGCTAACTTACATTATTGCCCTAAATGTCAGTAATTTATATTTCCAAGTTTTACCAACATAAATCACTGTATTAGGCCAAAAAATACAAGTTGGCTTTTTTGCAGTGCAGTTGATTTTGCGGGTTTCTAGTCTGCCTCTTTCCTGTCAACACAGCTTTGACACCTGCGTCTTTTGAGAAAAAAAAAAACATCTTTTGATGACATTCATCATCAGTGGTGGGTTTGATTCGAGCCTGGCATGAACCACTTGGACTATAAGGGTTATAATGACAGTTCAACTCAAATCTGTCACAGGCCAAGCAAGGAGACTTCATCAAACGTCTCTAATCTGTCCCACCATAGTCTCATGTGATGCGCTGACATCACATTTCAAGCTACTGAAAGCATTTTTACATGATTCATAATATAAAGTTATTTTGCGTTGTGTCTCTGCTCAGCAGAGAGTCTGTCACCCGTCAGTCAGTCAAACCCCGCCCACCTCTCCGTCCTCCTCTGAGACATGCACGCATTCACACACTTATGTCGCTAAACACATGCAGCTTTCAAAATAAGAGCACAGTGTGTTAACAGAATGCCCCACAGAATTTACAAGAAGACTGTCAAAATAAGATGCTTTAAATAAAATATACAAGAACCCTTATTCTCCTTTAAAATAATTTTTTAAATATGCAATGATTAATATGATGGAATAGTGGAATTAGAATCTGCGGGAGGCACCAAATTTGGGCTTTTATGGAAAAAAATGATCCGACCCCCCTAGCCAACTATTTTTCCACACTAGCTGGCTGCTCCATGTCCTAGTGGAAAGCATGTTGACAGCAATTAAAAATGACACAGTAGAAAAACTGATGAAAAGATTCTATAATAGAGTATCTCCTAACTGTGAAAAATGTTGGGAGGTGTTTGCTCTCATTAAGCTCTAAAAGTGCATGAGATTAATGCATTTTACTGTTTTGATGTTTCTTTGCCTGCTTTACAGTTTCGACTGAGAATCCAATCTTCCTCAGAAGCGTCATTACTAGTCCTTAAATTAAATTCATTATGAGCATGGACTTAAATTCCTATTTTTTATTTTATGGCCTTGGTGCCCTGATAACTACAGTTATGGAAGACAAATAGACCATAAAATATCCAACTTTTCTGCTACACCAGATGGCAGTGGTTGACATTGACTTCTATTCCTACCACTTAAATTTTAAGTTAGATTGATTTCCTGACACTGCAAACATATTTGGATTTAGGTCCACCACATTAATCTAATCAATTGTTTCTTGGCCATCGGCACATACACCAAATTTCATAGAAGTGGGCTAAAAACATAACTTATTTGGCTTTTTCACTTCCCTAGAGGTCAAAAGTCTTAAATCCAATAAAGCAAAGTGTAAACAAAGCCAGTAATAGGGTGACAGGGCATCATGCTGCAGTTACAGACTGGAGGCTTCATTAAGTCAGTTCTTTGCTGTAATTTGTGTCCACTTTTAGTTGCCAGTCTGCTCCTGTTGAGCTCCGCCCCCAGCAAATCCCCCCAGATCCCCTCAAGCCAATTAGGGGACTAAAGAAGCAAAATCAGGAAGTGAATTGGTCTTTTGGCTAATCTCTCTGGGGAATGGCTAGTCTGGGAGGGAACGAGGAGGAGAGGACAGAGGGAAGGAAATGTTTGGAGATGGATCAGAGAAAAGAGATAGAGGAGGTGAACAAGACGAGGACAAAGACAGAGTAAAGGGTGGATGTATGTTCATACAAGCGTGCCTGTGCATATTTGCTTTGGCATGTTACTAATGCCTGCATCTTAATGTGTGTGCTCTGCCCCCTGTCCCTCCCATATGTTGGGTGATGTATTATCCCCCTTCGCCAGCCAGCTAAGAAAAGCAGATGCTTCCTATGGAAAACAGAAGAGAAAAACATGAACACAATCACCACTGCTGATAATAAACATTTACAGTGTATTTAATATTAATCAGTTTTCTCTTCCTAACGCCACTTTAGTTGACAAGTGTTCAAAGTGAATGTTTTTATAAGAAAAAGTTGTTGTAACACTTTACAATAACCATCATTTATAGATGGTAAACAGACTGTTTGATCATCATTTATAAACCTTATATAGGCCATTTAGAAGGTATTTAAATTATAATTAATAGTTTTAGTTGCACTCATTATAGCATTTTTACCACCATATTTAGTATGTTAATGATTTTGAAATGATTCATATACCTTTAAGAAATTGGTTTGAAACATTTAAAGATTAAACATGTATAGCACTTTGTAAATGGTTAATAATTGGTTTATAAACCATCTATAAACATTACTTAGTTGGTTATTGTAAAGTGTTACCAAAGTTGTTAATGTATTCGTTTAGCCGATGGCTAGTTAGCTAGCTAGCTAGCTCTATACTTCCATGCTGGTTACCCACAATGAGCCGAACAAAGTCATCACTTTTTTGCTGAAAATAAACAGTCACAGTGTATTTAATATTAATCAGTTTTCTTCCTAACGCCACTTTGGTTGACAAGTGTTCAAAGTGAATGTTTTTATGACTGAAAAAGTTGTTAATGTATTAGTTTAGCCGATGGCTAGTTAGCTAGCTAGCTAGCTCTATACTTCCATGCTGGTTACCCACAATGAGCCGAACAAAGTCATCACTTTTTTGTTGATAGCAATATGCTTCTGTTATGTCGAGGAAGCATTAAGTTGTTTAATTCAATTTAAAAAGCTGCCAGGCTTGATAGCTAGCTAGATTTGTCGACTCCAGAGCTAATGTCCGCTCTACTCAGAGCCAACTAAAGTGTCCAAGCGACGTAGCGTTAGCCGTTTCCCCCCAATCACTTTATTTTAATCTGGTTATTTTACCAGCAGTTTGATTAGAATAATATCCAGCATCCAGCTGCTGAGAAATCTGTAAGGTGTATTAGCGCTGGCCGATATATTGATATATTTTCAAATGTGACATGGAATTACACCATATCGCATATATCGATATAGTTATTTTTTTTCTTTCTTTCTATATAAATGCTGCCCTTACTAGGGTTTGTCATATTTAGTTCTTTTGTAATGTTCGTTATTATTTTATCATATAAATATATTTATTTCAGAAAAAGATATTTTTTTTATTTAAAAAATAAATTAAAAAAACGTACTCCTGTTGTTGTACTTTATTTACATTTAAATAAACGGTTTCAATAAAACTACTTTTGACATATTATATTTAGCTTTGACTTTGACTGAACATTTGCTTTCACTTTGCAATAAAAATATGGGAATATATATTGTATTTCGATATTCAGACTAAATATATCGGGATATGACTTTTGGTCCATATCGCCCAGCCCTACGGTGTAAACATGTCAATCATTCCCACTTGGCATCTCATTTTTACTATCCACTCTCATTGCCAAAGACTTGGGGGATGTGAACCTTTGTTTTCCCACACTCAGGACCCTTGAAATTGTGAGTGTTGGGCTTTTAAAACACCATTTTATAAATATATATCACCCATTAATCTGAACAAATGATACATTACAGCAGCAACCAAGGATTGCTCCACTTACCTCTAGTAGTATGACATATTCATTTTATTTTCCAGAAATTATCATTGACTTCCTTGCAGGCAAAACCTCTCGCCTTCAAGCTACATTTACACCCTTGCACGGGATGAAATATCCACATTATCGACCCATGTAGCTGTGATTTCTGTGTTTTACACTTGGAAATAAACTGTCTCAAGTGTCCATGCAAATTAAATTGTGCCTGTCACTTCGGACAGTCTTATAAACACTTTTTTAAGGCAGTATTTCACACTCATCAAAACAAAAAGCATGAGGCTTTTATAGCAGAGTCAACAGGTTGGAAGGCAAGTTTATGCAGATATTTTTAATGCTGTGGAACGTGAACAGAATATATATAGGATTGTTTTTTGTGTGTTTTTTTTGCTCTTTTTTTTACGGGTTTCAAGTTAGACTGTAAAACTTTTGAAGGAAAAAAATAACTTTTTCTTTCTCTGAAACACTGCCACAGCCTTAGTTGGCAAACTTCTTAAAGTTTGGCACAAACATCCAATTAGACTCAAGGATGAACTGATTACACGTTGGAGGTCAAAGGTCAACTTCACTGTGCATCATAATGTTTTGCAAAACACTTTTCTGGCCATTATTCCACGCCACTAATCAAGACCAGAAACATTTGGTTGGGTACTGAATTGTTAACACTCATCTTGGGTGCTCACATTGAGACTGTGCTGACTGTAGAGATCTTCTGAGGCTCCAGGGTTGAAGATATGTGTGAAGCATCCAATTTTCAGAATTTGAGTCTGTCTGTGTAAACTGTAACTTGGCTGCCTGGCAGAGGCATAAAATCTGTAATCGTAGTTGCTTTTCACTTCTTATTGGAGCCTGTATGTTGTCATATGTGACTTTGTTATTCATCTGAGCACTTGGCTTGGCTGATGCAATATTTGTATGCTTTGGCTATATTTGCATCAATATTAAATGTGCTTTTAATACAGCCATGCATGGGACTGATGGGAGAGGCATTTACAGATGAAAAACTGTATCTTTTCAGCATTTCTATGCTGCTTTTTGAAATTTTCTGAAAGTCCATTAAAATTTTGATGCAGAGGCAGGAGATAAAACTAAAGTTGAAGGTCAATAGAAAGATATTGCTTGCCGCTGGAGATGGACAAAAAACTCAATTAGGCCAGTCCTCTCCATTAAGCTTGAGGTTATGCCCGTGCATTTTGCACGTGTAAACAGGTCTGTGCAGAGCTTTACACAGGGGGATTGTGGGTATTCACACCACACACACGCTCTGACATGGACCTCAATGAAAGCTGTGCTACCCAGAAATACTGCGTACAAATAACATAAACAAGGCATTTAGCTTTTCTGTATCACAGATCGTAGCTTTTGGATTGAGGCAATTTTCTGATATAATATCTTCCTTTTTTGCTTTGATTTGGGCCTGAAATCTGATGCCAGTACCAGTAATCCCCATTCATAGCAGATCTGAACAATTTTCCAATTACAGGGATGAGAAAATGCAGAGAGCCACTCTTGGATGATGAAAATGAGTCGTCAGAGGAGAGAAATTTGAGTGAGATTGAAACAGCCTACGGAGTGAATAGTCTGGCAGACATATTGAGACAGCTGCAGTGAAACAAACCTGGAGGTAGAGCAAAATCGGAGCTTCCAACTTCAGTTTTGGTATCTTGGATTTGAACTGAAAGCTGACTCTCAGTGGTCTTGATGTGCTGAGGAGGCTGCGTGACCCGTGGGCCGTCGGAAAGCATTCACATTTCAGTCTGACTGGGGAACAAGGTGATTATTTCTGTGTGCGTTAGTGTAAATGTCAGAAAAGGCGACATTTATTCGTCAACAGCTACAGAGTTGAAGCTTTCACGGTGCTTTTGTTTAGTGTTTGAAATGGCTCCATGGAAAAAGAGTCGGAGCACAAAAAAGCCCTCCAAGGTTTCCTATCTAATAAAACACAGCAGGAAGGAAGATTACTTTTCTTTATAGAAGAGGTAATTACAAGAAAGTCTGCTTTAATGAAGACGTAAATTGGTATGAGAAAGAGATGGAGGACTGAGGGGGGGCCTAGTTTGGAAGTAGACAATATGTTATGATGGAGAGAAGGCCTCTGTCGGTCAATATGAATTGTCATTGCATTGGAAAAATGAATGTGTGTGTTTGTGGAGCTTCTGTACTCTTGTTTGTCTCTACTTTTTCTATGTATCTTTCCACTGCACCTTTTCTATCCCGTGTCTCTCTGTACAGTGTGTGTGTGTGTGTTTTTCTGCCTGAGTGCTTCGGTGTCCATGTGTGTGTTTGTGTGTGTGTGCTTAATCTGCGTTTATAGTGAGGTTAATCCTTACCTGGCAAAGGAGCACACTGGGTTAATCTGGAACAGGTGGGAGCTGTGTCATGTGGCACACACACACACACACACACACACACACACACAAATGATGGGACAGCAGAAAAAGGCTTAAACAGCTTTATGCATGGACACGTGTTTAAGAGCATTTCTCAACCTTAGCTTTAAAATGCAACAAAATAATTGATTGGAGTCATTTAATCAACTGCAAATCACATTTAATTCATAGTTTTTGCATATATAAATCAGATTGGAACTGCTTTTGCCTTCAGAACTGCCTTAATTCTTCATGGCATAGATTTCACAAGGTGCTGGAAACACTCCTCAGAAATGTAATCCATATTAGCATGGTAGCATCATGCTGCAGATTTGCTGTCTTGTTTGCTGCAAACGGAGCTTTAATGACATACCTGGTGCTCTATATGTTCTCTATCAGGTAATATACATATAGGTAGAGACAATAGGCTGTATATAAATAGTAGATGTGGTCACCGTGACGTCACCCTTTGGTTTGTGGACTGCCTGTGTGACACATCGAGTTAGGCGCCACAGCTGTCGCCGTCTTTGTTTTCTTGAAACCGGGAGAGACCATATCTGGACTGGGGGGGGGGGCGAGGGGTGGAACTGCCCAACAAGTGATTACATTGCATTCACTGCATTAGCGACCTGTCAATCAAAAGGTAGCCGCAAATCATACCCTACTTTATCATCTATTTTCTTCTAAATGTGACCATTATTTACACATCTAACATCATATTGTATTAAAGTAGACTAAAACTAGCCATTGAGAGCATAATCTCACCACAATACTTTTTAATGAGGTTATAAATCAAATGAGAAGTAGTCTCATTTTGTATTGAGATAGATAGGACCGGAGTTCTTCTGCAGTGTTGACCCCTGCTGGTCTTTTGAAAGGATGCAGGCTTAAGGCACTTCTGCATTTGTTTCATTGCTCAGACTGGGAGGTATCATCTGGTAGAGACCCTAACAAGATCCTCCTTTCCTTCTTTATTTGCCTAACTTTCCTCTGTAGTCTTCCTAAAGCAGTCAAATTATATGTGAAGAGAATTATTAGAGTTGGAAGGTAAGCTGTAGCTTTTATCTAGTCACTGTATTCCAGTTAAAAAGGCCTTGATAAGAGTAAACAGCTTGTGGCTCAACAAGGTAATGTATTATCTGAAATTGTATTTTCCACACAACTCACCCAGTTCATAATATGAATGTACTGTGCTTCATAATTAGGTGCTGAACAAAGCTTTACCTTCCGTTCTGCTCGGAAGTTTACTTTAACTTTTGTCTTGAGTCATCCCACTTTATGCGTCTAGAAACCTTGAAGCACTGCCATAATGATGTTCTTTGTATCCAATCCTCCATTGAGTATCTGCCATTACCTTTTGCTGTTTCCTGTGCACTATAAGGGATTCAGGGTCCTTCAGCTAATGAATTCTCATCTTTGTCAAAGGTTTTTGGAACCTGGTCCCATTTTCCTTATCCAACCTAAGTGGTAAAATGGTAAATGGACTGCACTTATAAGCGCTTTTATCCGAGGCTACCAGGGCACACTGGTGCCACCATTGGATCCATTCATACACCGATGAACGCAGCATTGGGAGCAATTTGGGGGTCGATACTTCGACATGTAGGCTGCCATGGTCAGGGATCGAACCACCGAAACTCTGATCAGTGGGCGACCGCTCTACCAACTGAGCCCCAGCCTTATTGACTTCTGCATAGGAGAAGTCATGGCTGAAAAAAAAACAGTTGTCATTAGGGCGATTTGTTGTCACAATCAATGAAAATGCTTAAAAAATGTGTTGACATCAATATTTTGAACCAACATATTTGAATTTTTTGACTTTTTTAAATTTGACTTCCTGGATGGGAAGGAAGTCAATATTAAGTGTTTTTCTTCACTCGTTTTGTCTGAGAACATGGAAACTACACTGTAAAAAAAGATAAACAATAGCAACTCATAAAATTGAGGCAACAGATTGCACGCAATATTATTTATTAAATCTAACTACGTTACAAGTTGAGTTAATAACAACTTAACAGGAAGTGCCTGTCAATTAAAAACAGACTAATTCTATTGTGTTGGATTCATTCAAAATTCTCTTGATTTAGAATTACATACACATAAAGATTATATTTAATATGATCAAAATAAGTAGATTCTATCTCAAACATTTTTATATTAAATTTACTTAAACAACTGCCTCAAAATCAAGGACGCATTTATATTTAATACATTTGATCAAATATATCAAGTAAAATGAAATGAGTAGTAAATCATTTATTAGAGTGTATGATAATGTAGGTTTTATTTTTCCATTTATCATAGGAGGAGAACCACTTTTGGACATTTTTGGAATCGGGCGCACTGTCAACTTTTGTGTTACACTTGCTAACATTAGCTACGAATGTTGACACAAGAACTTTTTTTGCATTTTTAGCACTAGCTAACATTAGCTACGAATGTTGACACAAGACCTTTTTTTGCATTTTTAGCACTAGCTAACATTAGCTACGAATGTTGACACAAGACCTTTTTTTGCATTTTTAGCACTAGCTAACATTAGCTACGAATGTTGACACAAGACCTTTTTTTTGCATTTTTATCACTAGCTAACATTAGCTACGAATGTTGACACAAGAACTTTTTTTTGCATTGTTAGCATTAGCTAACATTAGCTAACTTGCTTGGCTTAGTTTAATTGTTCTGCAGGGAAGCAGAGTGTTTTTTGGCTGTCAGTATGCACACGTGGCTCTACTGTGTTCGAGTAAAACTGAGGAAACATTGAGAAATGAAGAAAGACGGCAAGGTGGCAGTTGGTCTAACTTTGTGCTGCTTCGTGTAATGTTTTCATTTACTTTTGTCTATCAGCAGCTTTACAGTCCTGTGTGTGCGAGTGAATTTGTTGACATCAACATTTCTACAGAAGCAGCAGCAAATCAAATATCACAGCATGAGTCACATTTCTGCCCTTATTCTGGTTGACTGCAGGTGACACACACACACACACACACACACACACACACCATTGTGTGTCACACAGACACAGTCAGGCGTCACACATTATCCCACATAGTCTGTAGTGTTTGCACACTCACTCATACGGCACCATATGTCTCAGTGGGGGTGTGGATGTACACTCTAACAGGGTTTTACTAGCAGGAGAACTGAGTCTTAACTCATCTCTTTTCTATTCTTCTCATTGAAATCTGTACTTCTTTCTTCTCTATCTTGTTTTCTCTCACTATTTATCCTTGTTCACTCCTATTTCTCTGTTGTTTTCCATCCTCATAGGAGGAGAACCACTTTTGGACATTTTTGGAATCGGGCGCACTGTCAACTTTTGTGTTACACTAGCTAACATTAGCTACGAATGTTGACACAAGAACTTTTTTTGCATTTTTAGCACTAGCTAACATTAGCTACGAATGTTGACACAACAACTTTTTTTGCATTTTTAGCACTAGCTAACATTAGCTACGAATGTTGACACAAGACCTTTTTTTGCATTTTTAGCACTAGCTAACATTAGCTAACTTGTTCTGCTTGGCTTGGTTTAATTGTTTTTAATCATTCCTTTTTTTTTTCCCTTTTAAGCTGCGACCAGCAGGTTCATGTATCCCGCTGTAGGTTGGTCGGTCAGGTGGTTGTTTAAACTGTGTCGGTCTCAAAGCTCTTCATCGCCTCTGAAAAAATATTTTTCCGCCATGTGTAATTTTCTATGGGATGTGGTTGGAGGATATAATTTTTTTTTTTTGTTTCAAATTTTTGTTTGGAGTAAATTGAGTTTTATGTTACTTTTTCCTTTCATAGAATTCTTTTCACTGAAGAAGATAAGCTAGTATCTATCAAGTATGGGTGAAAAGGGGGATGCTCCGCCTTCTAGTAGGTGCAGTAGGCTGTTATCAGCTCATTCAAGGCCAGTCGGTGAAACTCTGCGTTATGTTTGGTTAAAAGGCCACAGTTTTGTTAGGTTGAAGCTTCAAAACGACTTCTCTAAGGTGAGAGCAAAAAAAGTTTCAGGTTAGGCGTTTGGATCGTGGAATTTATTAAACAAATGATGGAAGTAAAGTTGTTAGGAGTATGATATGAGCACAAGTGACAAACTTACATTGTTAATATAAAAACATGATGCACACAAGTTAAGTGACATTACATTCATAATGTTGACTTTGTTTTTTTACATTTGACTCCACGGTTTGGATGATCCATCAAACCTGTCCTCCCACTAGCCTGAATAGTGAACTTTCATCATTTTAAAAAATTTTCCCCCTAGGGCTGGGCGATATGGACCATAAGTCATATCCCGATATTTAGGATGAATATTGATATACGATATATATATCGCAATATTTTTATTGCAAAGGGAGGGCAAATGTTCAGTCAAAGCCAAAGCCAAATATAACATGTCACAAGTAGTTTTATTGAAATCGTTTAATTAAGTGAATATAAATACTCTATAACAACAGGAGAACCTTTTTTTAAAAAAAAAATCAAAGCTCCATAAAGTGTACTTTTAAATAAAAAATATCTTAAGTTAATATAATAATAGCATATGAAATAAAATAGGCTTTTTCTGAAATTAATAAATTTATATGAGAAAAAAAAACAAACATTACAAAATAACTAAATATGACAAACCCAAGTAAGGGCAGCTTATATATATATATATATATATATATATATATATATATATATAAAAATTTTTTAACTCGATATATGCAATATGGTCTAATTCCATATCACATTTTAAAATATATCGATATATCTTTAATATCGATATATCGCCCAGCCCTAATTCCCCCTTGCTTTCACACTATGTAACATAATTACCTTGGCATCATTCATAAGTACTACGGCCACTAGAGGGTGCCATCAACACACGTTATTATAGCAGCCTATTGAACACGCTGGCAACAACCTGCTGGACCTACTAGAAGGTGGCGCTGTTGTCTTTCTACCTCTTTCTTTCTCCTGTTGTCACGCTGCAGATGGTCGATATCACCTCTACAGTTTTTTAGACAGTAAAATGTGGTATTCTGAGAGCTGAAGAGAAAGGGCTGGAGTACATCTGGCAGCCTTACTTTAAAATGTAACACATAGTGTGTGTGTGTGTGTGTGTGTGTGTGATTGCTTCAAGGTTTGAATTGAAGTTTTACTATTTTTGCAAATTCCACAATTATAGAATTGGCTTCTTAGAAAATTATCTAATTTTCATTGTTTTATGTAAAAGTAGGTCCCCATTAGTCACCAAATAATCTGTGTGAAATATGCTACTTCATGTAAATGACGTACCCTGAAAGCATTTTTACTGGTTTTTCCGGATGTCCCCATAAAGCCTGATTAAAACATCACTTCATCATTTCAGAGGTTTGAAGGCATGTATAGGCTAACTGAGTTATGGCAAGCTTACTCAATTTTTTTCAGCTCTCTACAACCTCTAGAAAGGGTGGTCCCCACAAGTGATGATTAAAATTGGAGTCCCCATGATGTATGAAAACCAGTATGTGTGTGTGTGTGTGTGTGTGTGTGTGTGTGTTAGAGGAGGAAAGGCCACTACATTAAGTGGACAGAACAGTGTATGTGGCACTAACGGAAACTGAAGCAGACATTAGTTTCACTGTGAGTGTGTGTGGTGCTAATTGACATTGAGGCTGACATAAGCTTGTCATCCATGCCTCTCTCTCTCTCTCTCTCTCTCTCTCTCTCTCTCTCTCTCTCTCTCTCTGTCCTGCTGTCACTTCCTGGTTCTCTCTCCTTCTCCTCTTCATCTGTTCCCATCAGCTATCTCCCTCTCCATCACTTCCTCTCTGTCTCATCTCTCTGTAATGACCTGATCTGATTGGATTTGGTCTCCGATTCCTTCCGTGGCTAATGGCCGTGACCGTTGCCGGGCAGCCGGTGCCAAAACATCGACAAACACGGCTCTTACGCCGGGCCACGGCGACAACGGAGACGGATCACTTGTTTGCCCTCATGGGCCTTCTTTGCTTACACTTCCACTGAGCTCCATTAGGACGGGTGACAGACCTGTGAGACTCGTCTCCAAGATGGATTGAACAGTTGCTGTGAATTTATCCATCTATAACACACAGTGCCAGTCCATTAGAATTACATTTTTCGTATGATAAGTACAGGTTCTGCATAATCTCCAAGAAGCTATGTGACATATAAATGACATTTAGCATCAGCCGCAGTTAATTACCATTTCATTTGAATGTGATCTTGGCTCTTTCGCTGGGAATACAGTAGTGCTAAGGGAAAGGTTGGCACATTAGCGGCTGAGTCATAAACATGACGTACAGCGTATTACATACATGACGGAGAAGATTTAATAACGCCGCGGTTGAATATAAAATACCACAGGATTAGTTCTTACACTTACACAGATTTATAGCTGTGAGATTAAATAAATCAAGTGCATCACAGCAGCGTTTGCAGGCTAAGAAATAAAGAAGCTTCACCCTTTGTGTGATGTCAAGTTCATTTGCATAGCAGAAGAGGATTACATTAGCTGCTGGAGAAATTACACCAAAGATATGGAGATTTGTAGTTTAATTTTCTCTGTTAGACAACTTTAACTTTAGTAATGATCAGATGTAGATATATGGATGTATAAAATTACAGATAAGGTCATAGAGAATGAGGTTTTCACTGTGGTTAAACTATATTGCATGATTGGTGATATTTGCCTTTAAGAGACATATTTTTTAAATTTCAAAACTTGCTTGGAAATGGAAAATTGTAGGTATTTAGCAAAGTTGGAGAAAGGTTATTTTATTGAAGGAAAATGTCACCCGATGGCCGACATTTTTCATGAAGTTGACACAGCCGATTGGGCCCATAACTAGGGGCAAGTAGGGCCCTTTACTACCCTGTGGTGCGGTTATGTGCCTTTTCAATGGCTGATGCTGTTTTGTTAGGTTTAGGCATTGAAGAAGGCAGCAGTTTTGTTTGGTTTAGGCTCCAAAGCTACTTCTCTAAGGTTAGGACAAAAAGATCCTGGTTAGGTGTTATAAAATATACTTTAAAAAGTCAAACAACTGCACTTAAATGCCAAAAAATAAGTAGTTACGAGGAAGATTTTAATACCAGGTGTGATTGGGGTGAAAATTCTCAAATCGATTTGTTTTTTTCCCCTATGAAGTCTTTTGAATAATGTTACATTGAATATTAAAAGTTTTCACTTAGATTCATAGATGTTACTGTTTACAAGAAACATGAAGTTAATGCTATGGATGCAGTGAGTTATGCTTTTGAATAGTCTTGAGCCTATATTGTTTGAATTTTGGAAAATAAAGTATGAAGAATTAAAGAAAGAAAGCAGAATTTGCACGATCGATTATTTCTTTGATACTAGATACTAGAAAAAGTAAAAAATGTGGAGATTTTCAGGCAAGCTCTGGAGTTACAAGGAATGTCTTTCTTTCTGATATCAAAGTAGATTTTTGAATATCTTGGTGTTCCAAATCAAAAATAATGATATCCCCAGAAAGCGTAAGCGTCACACTGAATCTAAAAAATTGACATGGTTCCACAGTTAGCATTTTCACAATTCCAGTGCATGACATTGACAGTTTCTTAAAGCAGTATTGCAGGGAAGCTGTGTGACAGTCTTCCAGAGCTCCAACAGTGAACAGACACAAGGACAGAGCAGACACACTGCAAAAAAAGCCAACTTGTATTTTTTGGCCTAAAACAGTGATTTAAGTTGGTAAAACTTGGAAATATAAATTATTGACATTTAGGGCAATAATGTAAGTTAGCACATCAAAGGAAGCCAGTTGTCTGCTCAAAAACAAGTTGGTGAGTTGTTGTTACTTATATCTTTAAGTTGGGGTTCACAACAAGGGACAATAGTTCTGATAACTCTTATTTCTTAGTTGTGAAATGTGGGAAAGCGGTGAAATTCAGTCATTAGCGAAAGCTAGCGGCTAACTGATGCTAGCGGCTAACTGATGCTAGTGGCTAACTGATACTAGCGGCTTACTGATGCTAGCGGCTAACTGATGCTAGTGGCTAACTGATGCTAGCGGCGCTGCTTGTTACAGCTACAAGAGTAGCCATTAGCGTATCAATGCTAACTCAACATTGTGGTCGCAACATTAGCTGACATTGCATAGCGGCGTTACAATCGTGCCAATTCAGCACATTGCAGAAGTTAGCAGAAGTAAGGATTAAAAGTTATTACAATGTTAAATTATAAGTTCAAAAATCTGAATTCTGAGTTGAGCAAACTCAAAAACAAAATTTAAAATATTTAGTTTAATTGTCCAACTTTAAAACTTAACTTTAAAATTTTATCGAAGTTTGTTGCCTTGAAATTTTGAGTTCACCCTACTTTTCTTTTTTTGCAGTGCAGTAACTAGGCCACACTTTGATAGTTTCAGGGCTCCTTTAAAAACCGCACCGTCTGAAACACTAGTACAGGCTGTGTGTCTTCTCTAGGGAGCTAATTTCTCCGATCCCTGCTGGGGTTCAACATGAAAGCTTTAAACGTGTTGCTGCGACAGCTCAAACAGTGGTTCAGTAGACTCAGGTCTATTAACGGAGCAGCTGAGAAACCACCAGTGGACACTCAACACCCCTCCTCCTGTGAAATACCTGTCCAAGGTTAACGGCCTTCATACAGTCCAAGATTACATAAAACACATTTGTCCTTGCTGTATCTTTTTCTTTTCTTTTTTTTACATTACACAGTTATTTTACTGGACTATTTCTTTTTGTCTCTGAAACTATTTTACACCTTTGTGTTTGATGCTGTAAGAACTGGTAGCTTGATTGTTAGTTTGATTTTCACTCTCTCTACAAAACGGACATCAAATAAAAATCTAAATCTTCGGTCTGGAATGGAAATTTCAACAGTAGCAAAAAAGAAAGAAAGAAAAAAAAACATTCAGATTTATTGACATTTGGTAGGAGGCCCTGGGGAAGACCCAGAACACGGTGGAGGGATTAAATCTCTCTCCTGGCCTGGGAACGCCGTCTGGAATGCCCTGCTTAGCCTGCTGCCCCCGCGACCCGGCCCCGGATAAGCGGAAGAAAATGGATGGATGGATGGATATTTCTTTTGTCTCATCCCCCTCCATTTGCAATTTTGATGCACGTATCTTAAGCTTACTTTACTGTTGCGCTTTTGGTAAGCCATGTTCCAACATCAGCATCGGTTAAATGCCGACAATGGGAATGGAACGTAATGACTCAAGTCGAAAATGTATTTATGGATTTGATTTGGCTTCCTGGGGAAAGTGCTCTCTCCATCCTATCCACTCTGAAAGCCATTAAGGAAGAGAGAAACAACGCCTGTGCTGCTGGAGTGTTAAAACTTTAATCTTTTTATTTGTTTTGAACAATTTTCTTTCAGGGAACAAGAAAGAATTTATGTGCAATTTTAAGTGTGGGCTTTCTTAATGGCCAGTGCTGTTATGTGAATATACAGCTATTGCAAATGTTTGCTTTTTTAACTCCTTTCTGCTCACAATGAGATGGTAACAGTACACTACCTCTGAGATCTACTAAGTATATCAATTGAAAAGGTCTTATATATACTGGAAATTCAATTTTGTATTTTATATTGTATGCATGTTTTGAAAACATTTGAGTTTGGGCACATATATAAATATATATATTGAACTATTGAATGGGCGTTTACTGGAGGTTATCGTGAGTATGGGTGATAAATGGTTGCTCTTAAGATGGGCAGGAAGAGTGATAGATGGGTAGACCTGTCACCATAATTAATATATCGACTTATCGTTCGATATATAAAAAGGACACGATAGTTTTTGTGGACTCGATAATTTTGGTTTACATAAGCCATCAACATTTTCGCCAGTCAGTCTGCCTCTGTCCATCTTCTGTCACTCAATCTGCTCTCTGTCGGAGGTGCTGCTCACACACACACACACACACACACACACACAGTGCGGACGCTAGCCAGCAGAAGCATAGTGAGTGTGTTACTCAAAGTCAAGTTTCCCGACGGCTGCACAACTCCAGAAAGTTTGGTGAAATAAAAGGAATTGGTGCCAAAGCCAGTGTGGTGTGGGAACATTTTGGATTTCACGTTTCAGCTCAACAGCTGCACAACAACTGAGGCCGCCGTAGCTAACTGCACAGCATCCACCGCTTATTGTAAACAACCAGCATGCTAACTGTGCACAAAGGTGCTTGTTGTAAACAAACGGAGGTCGCTAGGTGAACATATGTTGCTGCAGCACATGCAACTGTACTGCTACAGAGCTAACTGTTAGCCTGTTAGCACATACACACTGTACTGCTACAGAGCTAACTGTTAGCCTGTTAGCACATACACACTGTACTGCTACAGAGCTAACAGTTAGCCTGTTAGCACATACACACTGTACTGCTACAGAGCTAACTGTTAGCCTGTTAGCACATACACACTGTACTGCTACAGAGCTAACTGTTAGCCTGTTAGCACATACACACTGTACTGCTACAGAGCTAACTGTTAGCCTGTTAGCACTGACTGTCCTGCCTCTTAAAGGAGCCACACCACTCTTATAGTGGACGCATTATAATGCAGACTTTTCATGTTTTTTTAGTGATACTGCAAATGTTTCATTCATAGTTTTGATGCCTTCAGTGAGAATCTACAATGTAAATAGTCATGAAAATAAAGAAAAACGCATTAAATGAGATGGGTGTGTCCAAACTTTTGGCCTGTACTGTAGATAATTACTTATTGAATTACTTTTACTTCCATCCTTTGGTCACTCTACCTTCCTCTGTATATCGCCCAGTTTTTTTGTGTTTACACAAGATCTCCATCCATAGTTTATTTATATCAGATCTGTACTAAGTCGAGGTTCGAGCTCAGATTTTTGTTACTCCAATAGTTTCCCAAGCCCATCACTGCTGACAGGCTCCAGCTGGCTCCCATGACGGATCAAAACATCCGTCTAGTTTCTCTCGCCATCATTAGCTGAGAAACTGATGTGTTGAAAGTACACCATGTTGGATCAGAATCCCCCCTCCCTCTAAGTTTCACCAGACTCTATTAGCCGACAGCCGCTTTGATGCTGCTGCTTGTGTTGTTGGTGCACACAGCTTCTTTTCTTTACCTTTTGTCACTTTTTGTTGTTGGCCAAGTACGGAGGTTTGGCAGACCTTTGGTGCACCGCGGGTCTGGATGACTGTCTCCTGCTGTCTGACCGTCTAGTTAACTGCCAGTTCTGTTGCCAGTGCAGCTTCCACTCAGCAGGAGGTGTTTATATGTTTTTCTCCAGGGAACAGACAACTATATATGTGAAGATCAATTGAAAAGATTTGTTCTGAAAAGTATGAAGCCCAGTAGGTGTCTGGAGAAATCTTCTGACAAATCCCCCTATTACACAAGTCATTTTTCCTCCTAAATTACAAAGTGCTGACTCCATATACTCACATTAATAAAGGTGGATAGATCAAGAGGAATGGAGAAATGAATTCAGCTCAGCTTATCATGAAAATGATTCCATTATGTGAGGGCTGCTCCAGAGAACGTTTTTGATTGTAGTGGATGGATATAAACCTCAGGAACTAAACACAGCAACACCAGGCAGAGCTCTAAAAACAAACAGGTGGATTGAAGTTGAATCCTAAAATGTATTAATTGACTAAAGGCACTCTCATGCAACCTGGTCTCACAGAAATCCGTGAAATAGCCACGGATTTCGCTTAACTCAAAATCCGTGGAATAGCCACGGAATCACTCAAATTTCCGTGAAACTGACACGGATTTCGCTACAATGCAAGTTAATGACAGTCATATTTTTCTGGCGAGATCTTCACCACAAAGTGATTATGTACATTCACTGAGTGAATATTTAGAAAATAAAACATATATTTCTCGCTAGAAATGTGATCAAAATCCATTTTTATGCAGAAACAAAGTCAAAATATTAATTTTTTCACTAAAAATGAGAGAACTGTCCGCCATGTTTTTTGTTCTGACCGCCGGGACCTTGAAAGTCACGTGACTTGGAACAAACCAATAGGAACAAATATCCATGGAATAGCCACGGGATATGACTGTCTTTAACTTGCATTGTAGCGAAATCCGTGTCAGTTTCACGGAAATTTGAGCGATTCCGTGGCTATTCCACGGATTTTGAGTTAAGCGAAATCCGTGGCTATTTCACGGATTTCTGTGAGACCAGGTTGCTCTCATGTCAGCAAGTTAGACTCCTGCTGGAAAGGACTCCTATTTACTTTAACTACTTGCCTCACTACTCCAGATTCTGTTGGCTATATTCACAGAGAAACCATCTCTTCCATATTCACCAAGTTTCTTATATTGCTATGAGGAGAAATTGGTGCAACTAATGCTACCTGTACATCAGAAGACTTGGAAAAGACTCCCAGAGAACTCGAGGCTCACACCTGCTCAAGGCAAGGCCAGTTTATTTGTATAGCACAATTCAACACAAGGTAATTCAAAGTGCTTTACATACACATTAAAACAGCAAGACACAATTGAAAACAGTAAAAAACAGTCAATTAAAACAGGGAAATATAAATAAAAATATAAATAAGATAAAATAACATACAGCAGGATAAAAAAGAGATAAAATAATAAAAAGCACAAGTCAAACATTGTGTAGTTAAAAAGTAAGGGCAGTAGAGTAGAGCAGATAAGTGTTAAGTGTTTTTAGTCTCAGACTGAGATTTTAGACAGACTGTGAATATTGCAGGGTAACTATTTGCAAGACTACAACTAGATTCTTTTAGCTTTTTTTTTTTCCTACCATGCAATTTTTTTCCAATCATGCTCTTAGTAAAAACTTAGAAAATGGAGGAGAAGCAGCTTTTAGCTCCAGCTGCTCTAGTGTGTGTGCAGTGGTTTGTGTTGAAAACAACAACAACAACAACAACAACAAAAAGAAGAGAAGACGCCACAAAATGCCTCCTCACAAAGTTGAAAATGGGTTTCTGTTTTTCTGACATGAAAAGTTACTATTTCACAGTAAAAATAGATATAAGGAAGAATAAAGGAGCGGAAAATCTCCATACTTTTATTTAGGACTGAGCTTACTAGCATTATTGTGGTGTTCCTTTTTCCTGTGTTAGTGGTTTTACTGGCCGGTCTGGAACCAGAGACCTTTCCCTGCTCATCTATTGGTTGTTGATTGTGTTACGTCACTGAGACTTGAAACCAAAGACTAGGAAAAGCCTGATATGAAACAGAGCAGGTTACTACCTTAAACTTAACCATGGAGATGACGGAGCGCCGTGACTCCAGTAAAACTCCTGATTTACTAAAGACTTTGAGTTTTTAGTCTGGGACTGTGGAAATCTTTTGGTGTAAGCCTAGCATTAGAGATGGTTTTAAGATCTTTTAACAAAGCAACTAGGGGCGTCCCGGTGGCTCATACTGGTAGAGCGCGTACCATTAAGGCCGTGTCCTTGCTGCAGCGGACCCGGGTTCGAATCCGGCCTGAGGTCCCTTTGCTGCATGTCTTCCCCTCTGTCTCCCCCTTTCTATCTGTCACTATCTAATAATAACAGTAAAATGCCAAAAAAATAATCTATAAAAAAAAACAAAGCAACTTTTACTGTGAAAATTTTCTGTTTCCATCAAGCTTTTCTCATGCGAATCTTCAAAATGCGCAGATAAATTTCTTGATGGAAACACAACTATTGTTTACTTTTGGTTTCACGTGGGACATAAACGCTCGTCTGCTGGGTGAAAGTCCTGGGTCAGCTTGTTTTATTACCCTCTTCCTCCATGCCAAAACCATTAATATAACTCTTTATCCGGCGAAGAACTATATTTGGTAACTTCAGCGGATGTCCAAAATGGTCCCATGTCTCTCTGTTTGGTCGTAGAACCACATGGATTTCTTCCAGCTAATCAGCAAAGATCAGGCTACGTCACAGACGATGACACCATGACATCTGACCAATCAGTATGATAATAGTATGATAATATTAACTTTATTGACCTTGACCTCCAATGTAAAAATGAAAAATTTAGAAAAAAAATCTGCAAGAAACAGTCGTACAAACAGAGTTATTCTTCAATGACTTGTACCAGGAGAACTTGACTATGACGGCATATTAGGGTCAAATATGAATAAAAATAAAAATACAAACTGGAGGGGGGGGGTAATATTTCGAGAAAAATGTTGCAATTTCATTAGATTAAAGTGGCAAATCTACAAGAAAAAAAGTTGCAGATTTAAGAGATTTAAAGTGGCAAATCTGCGTGAAAAATGTTGCAGATTTACGGGAAAAAAGCAACTTTTTTCTCGCAGATTCACCACTTCTCATAAATCTGCAAAAAATTTTCTTGTAGATTTGCCACTTTAATCTTGTAAACTTTTTTCTCAAAATATTAACCCCCTCAGTATGTTTTTTTTTTTTTTCTCACATTCTGGCAGTATGCAATATCCTCCAATATTCTCTAGGGTTGAAATTTAGACTTTGCAAGTATTTCAATGAGTGCCCTATAAAGGGTTAACCATGGCCATCATTACCCACAATGCAACATGAGTGCAGAGAGTTCAGTCAAAGATTCTGCTAATGGCCTCAAGCACCGCTGAGCTGCAGTTCTATGCCCTACTGATGCATTAGTAAGCACTTGTTATTCTACCTTGTCCTTGTCCTTGTCCTTTTTTAAATGTTTATTATTACATAGATTATGTTATCTTACCTGCTAGTTCATAAGGAACTCATACTGAAACCTCTTACAGAGTCTTTCCATCCTTTTGAAGCGAATACTTTGTGCTATAAACATGAAAGGCAGGCTGAGATATGCCGCTCTACATGAACTCAGCTGATTTTCTCCAAGATGTGGAAGCACATTTAGAAAATCTATCTTTTGATCAGGACTAGAATTGATTCTGAATGCATTAGTAAATGCGCTGTGGGCCTTTATTCGCTGGCTTGTTTGCATTGTATCCTGTTGTCATCCAAATCTGTCAACACAGAATGAGGCTTTCATCTCTGCCAAATAACTTGTACTACTTTATCCCCAGGAGGTTTTAGGCTCCATAGTCCATAGATAGTTGACTCTTTTTTTCAGCACAGAGAAGTAATGTACATTTAAAGGCTGTTTTCCAGTTTCCAGTCACATAGATATTTTTTCTACTTCTGCCTCTGGCCATGGAGCCAGATTTTGACTTATCCTCCATCTTTTTTTCTGTCTTTTGTGTGTCCTCCAGCTTTTTGTCCTTCTTCTCTCCATACTTTCGTCTCTCTGTCCGTTCTGTTTTCTCCTATTCTCTCCCACTGTCTATTCTACATTTACTCTTCATTGCTTTCTTCCTGTCCACTCTCCTCCTTTTTGTTTCAGGCCGTTCCCAATCTGCTTTCTCCTCCTGGGCTTTAATTCCCCTCTTTCCGTCTCACTACCTCTCCACTAGGGGTGTGCCATATCGAATCGTTTACGATAATATCGGTATATTTTTTGTATGGTTAAAAAAAATGCATATCATGATATTGGCAACGTTCCTACTTCTTGATGTAGTGGCGCTGCCCTCCAAACACACTGCTGCATTCTGCATTTCGTTAGCCACAAGCTAACATTAGCTAACAATTAAAGTTGTTTTAATCACAAAAAGCTACTTACTCTCTGTCGCTAAACACATGCAGCTTTCAAAATAAGAGCACGGTGTGTTAACAGAATCCACCACAGAACTTACAAGAAGACTGTCAAAATAAGATGCCTTAAATAAAACATACAAGAACCTTTATTCTCCTTTACAAAATGTCATTAAAATATGCCCCCGGAACCCCTAAATGGGTATTTTTATTATTTGCTCATAGTCAAGAGTAAATGTTTTTTGTATTTGGCAACTGTTGAGATTTGCACTTCACACTACATTTTAGATTTTTATTAATTTATACAGACTAAAAAAAAAATCATATTTTCTATATATTTTTAAGTATTTCGTAATATCGTCAAGAATATCGTTATCGCGAAAATAGCCTGAAATATCGTGATATTCTTGTAGGGCCATATTGCCCGGCCAGCCCTACTCTCCACTTGGTTTTCTCTCTTCCTCCTTCCCTTTTTTGACATCTCTCTCAAGCCAAGATTAAGCCATTATTGTTGCAGTCTCTATAATGAGATGCATGTGGCTGTGTGCATGCGTCATGAGTATATCTGTGTGTGTGTGTGTGTGTGTGTGTGTGTGAAGCTGCTGCAGGTTTCAGTGGCAGAACAACAGTTTAAATGGACTATTGATCGTGCCTCTCTCAGTCTGTCTCTGACTGCTTCCTGCTTTACCTGCTACTTGTCACACACACACTGACTCACTTTGCCTGACAGCATGCACACATACTGTAAATGCAAATGTAAACAAAGCCTTTCAAAGACACAAGGACGTGTTTATGAACGATATAAATCTGTTCCACTGACAACCGGAGATTTATAACGGATGATATGAGATCATTTGGTCTTGATAGAAAGTCTTTGGCGCTTAGATTCTAGAGGGAGATTTCTAATTGAGGGGCATCTGCATTAATATTACCCCTTTTACACCAATGTGAACCTAGTTATTCTGCTGGGCTGCTGCTGGTTCACAGCAAGGTTTAGTTTTGGATTTTTCATTAGTTTAAGTTTTAATTTCACTGTGAATTTTTGTTTTCAAATTTAGTTAGTTTTAATTCGTTTTTAGAGTGAGTTTGCTTGTTTTAGTTTCGTTTTTATCAATTTTAGTTTTAGTTTTTTGTCATGGGCTTTGTGTTTGGTGCGAGATTCAAAGAGATCATAATAAATTTTGCCTTTATTTCCTTTGGAAAATCCAGCAGCGATACACACCGCTGCTGGATTTTCAGTGCTGCTGCAAATAAAATGTGATTTGTAATACCATGGACAAATTGAGCACCTCCAAAGTTTACCACCGAGTGTTGTGCCGGCGACACATTTGCACAAGTGCACTTCGGATTACTATAATAACTAAACTATTTGTGCTATCGGAATAATTCCAATATTTTCCGAAGGCTGAGAAGTTGCTCTTTATAGCCAATATGGTTCATCACGGTAATTTCACTTGCGCTTCTCCCAAAATCCCACAAAGCAGGAATACACACACTCAGCGGCGGAGAAATAGAAACACTGGATTATGTATGAAAAAAGTTGACAAAGACGAAAATGAAGGACATTTTCACTTTAATTTTAGTTAGTTTTGTAACAACACAATACAGTTTCAGTAAGTTATTGTTTTTAAAAAAACTCTCCTTTTTATTTTTATTTTTATTAACGCAAATGTTTTTTCATTTCGTTATTCTGTTAGTTTTCGTTAACTATAATAACCTTGGTTCACAGTTGGTTCAACTTGCGAACCTTCTCAGAACCTGTTTGCTTTTCCACAGAGTACGGATCCACGTCATTAAGTCACTGTATACATAATAACAAGCATAATGGCGGTCCACATTTTCACTTTACAATCGTTGCTCCTAGCTTTTAGCCTACATTGGCATCCAAAAATAAATTGTGTTGCTTGTCTTGAATGCTCTGGGCGGCGATAACGTCTTAAATAAAAAAAAGCCTATGAAATAAAATAGGCCAATCTTTTTCTGAAATAAATATATTTATATGAGAAAAGAATAATGAACATTACAAAATAACTAAATATGAAAAATCCTAGTAGGGGCAGCACTTATATTTGTTATATTGATATATCGCACAGCACTAGTTGGTCACATTAATTCTGCTCCCAGTAGAACTAAGCATGCACTAATTTTAGGAATTTATTTTATTTTATTTCTGTGTGTTATAGACATTATATCATAAAAGGTCCTCACTTCCCAAAATGCCCTCACTCTGCTGGTTACAAACCTATAATGGTCCTCACTATGTATAAGAACAAGTACACACACTCACAGTACACCGATGAGGTTGTTGGCTACTTGCTTCTATTTCATTCATGCTTCCTTGTTCAGCATGCCATCATCTCACATTGATAATATTATATGTTCCTGCATGCATGAGTGTTTGTGTGTATACCTGCGTGTGTGTCCAGTAACTCACCACAGTGCCCTGCTCAACGCGGGACCTTTTAATTAGGGGAGAAGTTTCATTATCAGCTCCATTAGTCAATGTCTGGCTGGTGTCAACACTCACATGGAGACACACATACACACACATGCAGAACGAGCACTGTCAGCTGGTCTGCTGTAATATTTAACCTGATGTTCTGTTTCAGGATGAGAGTGTAATTTATTATCCGTAATAATGGGAAGTGACCCCATTTCCAGTCAAATGATGGAGGCGGGGGTGGAGGTGTTATTATAAGTCATCATGTTGTCATTTGCATTGTAATGCATGTCACAGGCCACACTACACCGCTCTGCTGCCCAGGGAAACCTGTGCAGTGGAGTATAATGCCCCTGCCATGTATAAATCTGTGTATGTAGATTTTGAGGAAAGAATCCCACCTTGAAAATCCTCAGAGCATCTCAGTGAATCTAGTCCTTGTATCCTACATGTGGTTTCTTAACCCTTTGATGCACAACATGGGTCTAAAGCATGAGTCTCAAACTCGCGGCCCGCGGGCCAATTGCGGCCCTCAAGACGATATTTTGTGACCCCCACCTTGATATTAAAAGTTTAATGTGGAAGGTCCCTTTAATTACTTATTTTGGTAATTTTGTGTCTCTTTTTTTGGTATTTGTGTCTTTTTTAATAATTTTGTGTCTTTTTTTGGTAATTCTGTGTCTTTCTTTGGTCATTTTGTGTCTTTTTCAAATCATTTTGTGTCTTTTTTTCTAATTTTGTGGGGTTTTTTGGTCATTTTGTGTCTTTTTTGGGTCATTGTGTGTCTTTTTCAAATCATTTTGTGTCTTTTTTTTCTAATTTTGTGGGTTTTTTTGGTCATTTTGTGTCTTTTTTTGGGTCATTTTGTGTCTTTTTTAAATTTTTTTGTGTCTTTTTTGGTAATTCTATGTATTTTTTCGTCATTTGGTGTCTTTGCGGCCCCCAGGTAATTTGAGTTTGAGACCCCTGGTCTAAAGTGACCCGATAGTTTTTATGTTCTATATCTTTGCAATAAATTATTTTCATCATTCAGTATTCCAGGTTTTCCTCAATTAGTTTGTTTTTGATCATCATACATCCTAATTTTTTTTTATTTTATTTTTTTTTGCATTTTTTGTGTCACTACTCTTCGAAAATGACCCATATCCACTTTTTAGCTAAATAAATTGCTAAGCTAACAACTTAACTAACTTCTTGGCTAAGTATTTAGCTAAGTAGCTTCCTAAGCTAACTACTTAACTAACTTCTTGGCTAAGTATTTAGCTAAATAGCTTCCTAAGCTAACTACTTGACTAACTTCTTGGCTAAGTCTTTAGCTAAGTAGCTTGCTAAGCTAACTACTTAACTAACTCCTTGGCTATGTAGTTAGCTTAGCAAGCTACTTAGCCAAGTACTTAGCGATGTAATAATACAAAAACGTTTTTTCGTCATAAAGTATGAGAAGCAAAATGGAAATAATGATCTTTTGTTATCAAAAACAAGATATTTAAAGAATACTTGGAATATTCAATCATAAAATAAGTAGATATCAAAAGATAGAGCACAGAAACACACAGCAGCATTAAATAACATGGGGAATGAATGAGGGTCATTTTTGACCCATGTTGTGCATTAGAAGGGGGGTCAATATGTTCTGTACTCCGCTGAAACTGTCTTACTTGCAGTGGTGGGAAAAGTATTCAGATCCTTTACTTAAGTAAAAGTACTAATACCACACTATGAATTTACCCCACAACAAGTAAAAGTCCTGCTTTCAAAACGTACTCAAGTAAAAGTACAAAAGATTGAGCATCAAAATGTACTTAAAGTACAAAAGTAAAAGTAGTTGTTATGCAGAATGGAACCACTCAGCTTGTTATATATATTTCAAATATACTATTATATTATTTGTAATGATGTGTTTTTGTAAGCAGCATTGTACTGTTGTCCAGGTAGGGTTAATTTTAACTACTTCATATGCTGTTATGTGGTTTAATTAATAAAACTGCATATTTATTTTTGTATTGATCACATTTGTCATGTTAAACTTGACCAGAAAAGTAACTAAAGCTGTCAGCTAAATGTAGTGGAGTAATGAGCACAATATTTTCCTCAAAGTGTAAAAAAATAAAAATGAAATACTCAAGTAAAGTACAAGTACCTTAAAAATATACTTAAGTACAGTACTTCAGTAAATGTACTTAGTTACATTCCACCACTGCTTACTTGTATTAACCCTTTATCAGGCAAACAACCATATTTGGTAACTTGAACTTCAGTAAATCACACAAGATTCAAGCTTTCCTTTATTGTCATTGTTTTAAAAAAGTATACAACTAAATTTAGGTGTGCTTCTCATATATAAGGTGCTTTGAAAAAGACATTCAGACATTACACATATGTAATAAGTAGTCTAAAAAGATAATAAAACAGTTTAAAGGAATTAAAATGCTGATTTTTAGTGTTTTTTTTTCTTTTTTGCAAAGGTATTGAAGTTGTATGCAGATGATGTGTTATTGTCTATTTAGGGTTGCTGTGGGAAAGAAACTATAATAAATATAATAATAATAATAATAATAATGACTCAATTGACCTCGATTTGCAATATAAAAATGAAACATTTTGCAAAAAAGTCTTGTAATATCCTCCAATAACACTTCAGGGTTGACATTTTCAATTTCCAGGAGTGCCCTATGAAGGGTTAAAAAGGTTTATTACAGAAAGCACAGCATCATACAAGCGTCCATGGTTGCCCCTACAAAGATTCACAGCCAATGAGAATCTCCCAGGAAGCTGCGCTCTGAGCTTGAATATATAACATAATGTTTACATGGTGTTAAGGTGTGCCATCCCGAGCTTAGGCCCAGGGTTTGTGGCTTAAGTTTGATAATGTTATTAGCGGACAGAAGGGAAGTGTTTCTGGCACAAATTGACTTTTAAATGTCTTGTTAGATAACCCTGCAATGTAGTTAATACTTCATATAATAGGTTGCATTACAACATTAGATTCAGACTCAAAGTAATAACAATTTACACTCAATGATTGTTTTAGTTTTTTGTCCTTTACAATAGTGTTCTGTTGATGGGCAGCAAATGGCAAACAACTCCACAATGACTGTGATCACAGTAATGATTTTTGTATTGGAGAGAGAGAGGAGGTTGTTCCATGAGGGCAACAAGTGGAAACTTCATAGACTCACTCCAGTCAGTGATTGGACGAGACGGTGAAGGCCTGCAAGTGGCCCGCTGATTGATATGATGAGCATGCAATTAGCCCTGAGCAGAATTAGAGGAGCCTCTTATCATGCTAAGCATCACTGGCAATTTGTGTGTGTTTGTTAGATCTTGTTCCTCCTACATAGTGAGGACAATGTTTTTAAACAACAAAGTGAGGACACTGTTGGGATGTGAGGACATATTGTCCGGGCGCAACTACAGCATGTATATATTGTGTAAAAGTTTTCATAATGGCACATTTCAGAGAGCATATACACCGATACCAATATGCCTGTGATAGGCCACTATTGGCCCATAATGTCTGTCAACCGATATATATGTCAACCGATTTATATGTCAACCGATTTATATGTCAACTGATATATCTGTCAACCGATATATCTGCCAACCGATATATCTGTCAACCGATATATCTGTCAACCGATTTATATGTCAACCGATTTATATGTCAACCGATTTATATGTCAACCGATATATCTGTCAACCGATATATCTGTCAACCGATTTATATGTCAACCGATTTATCTGTCAACCGATTTATCTGTCAACCGATATATCTGTCAACCGATTTATTTGTCAACCGATATATATGTCAACCGATTTATCTGTCAACCGATATATCTGTCAACCGATTTATCTGTCAACCGATATATATGTCAACCGATTTATCTGTCAACCGATATATCTGTCAACCGATTTATCTGTCAACCGATTTTTATGTCAACCGATATATCTGTCAACCGATTTATATGTCAACCGATATATCTGTCAACCGATATATCTGTCAACCGATTTATCTGTCAACCGATATATCTGTCAACCGATATATCTGTCAACCGAT
This sequence comes from Centropristis striata, assembly GCF_030273125.1. Lineage (NCBI taxonomy): Eukaryota > Metazoa > Chordata > Actinopteri > Perciformes > Serranidae > Centropristis > Centropristis striata. The sequence continues at coordinate 20,276,712 of NC_081540.1, forward strand.
ATATCTGCCAACCGATATATATGTCAACCGATTTATCTGTCAACCGATATAGCTGTCAACCGATTTATGTCAACCGATATATCTGTCAACCGATATATCTGTCAACCGATTTATCTGTCAACCGATATATCTGTCAACCGATTTATCTGTCAACCGATATATCTGTCAACCGATATATATGTCAACCGATATATATGTCAACCGATTTATATGTCAACCGATATATCTGTCAACCGATTTATCTGTCAAACGATATATCTGCCAACTGATATATCTGTCGGCTCTAGTCGTAACTTCTTCCTTTATGGCCTTTGTGGTTAAGGATATAATCCAGTTTAGGTTAGTGTAAGGGTTGAGTTAGGCATTTTTGTTGTGATGGTTAAGGTTAAGGTGGGGGACTAGGGAATGCATATATGAACAAGGGTCCTCACAAAGATATAAGTACAAGAATGTGTGTGTGTATGTGTGTGTGTTTGAGAGAGAGACCTGTATTCAGATAGATTGTCAACCAGAAAGATTGGATTCTGGCCCTTTTTTATTTTTTTGTTACTGCTGCTATACATCTGACATGACCTGTACTCTCAGATTGCTTACACACACACACACACACACACACACACACACACACACACACACTGAAATGTGCAGCTCCTTTTCCTGACTGTCTTATGTTTTTTCCGCTTGCAGATGAAAGAGAAGACGTTCAGAAGAAGACTTTTACAAAATGGGTAAACTCACAGTTGGCTAAGGTAAGAAAGACAGCGTTCTGCTTCCTCTAATCCACTTGGTTCACTTTATCTTCTATTTCCTGTCTCGGGATCTCTCACTGGACTGTGGTTGCCCTCTCTTATGCCTGTGTAGCAATGTTAAAGACTTTCAACTCTATCAAGCAAATGACACAAATTGTGCAGGAGTTTCCGTAGTTTGGAAGCTCTGTCTGTCTGTCTCTTGAATGTCTGAGGCTTTGAAAAGAGCCTCTTAATGGGAGAATGTGTGTTCTGAGATATTGTGCATCTTGTGGGGTCCTATCAATGCACAATGGCTTGGAGGAGCGGGGACGCCTACCTGTCTCCACTTCAATTCCTCCCTGTCTGATCCGTCCTCTTTCTGTTTTGTTTTCATTTATTTCCAACTCCTATTTTCAGAATAAAACGTACAGGAGGAAAGGATTTGTTGTTGTTGTTCTTTTATTTTTTTTAAGCGCTGGCAGCAGCATCTTCCACCTCCTTTCATCTGGGGCTGTTTTCTGTTCGTCTCTCCGAGTCACGGACAATTTCAGAGGCATTTCCTTTTACTGCTGTGATTCAGACACACACAAACACAAAAAGGTTATTCCCACCACGTCCACTCTCTCTGGAGAGTCCGCTCCGCTAACATTTTCAGCTTTTCCTGAGATTCTACATGGAGTAAATATCTACATTTCTGTCATATCTTTAGAAATGTTGTTGCCTGATTGTTGACAGGTGCACTTTGTTGTTCCATAACTCAGTCCCCCCCTCCCCCCCCTCGTGGGGAATAAATGAGATGTTTTGAATTTAATTCTAATTACATTTCAGCTTTTGTGCGCGTGTTTATTTGTGGTCTGTGTGTATTTTGTGCGTGCCAACACATCGCTTCTATTCCTATTTTCAAAGTTGATTACAAGGGTGCTAGAGGTGTGCCGTTGCCATGGTGACGGAGACGTAGGTGAGTGAGTGTGTGTGCATGTTGGTGCTCATTTGTGCGTGTGAGTGATGCTATTGAAACAGAGTCTGATCCAAGCCAGGTGATTAAAGGCCTTCTCTCCTTCCTTCCTTCCTTCCTCTCCTTCTTCTCTCACCTGTCTTCCCTTTTCATTTCCTGCCCCTCCTTCCTTTGTTCCTTCCTCCCTACCTTACTTTACTCTCCTATCCTCCTCATTTACTTCTTTCTTTTTCTCAATTTCTTCTCCTCCCCTCTCCTCTCAACTCACCCTCTGTTGTCCTTTCTTCCGTCCCTCTCCACTCCTTTCCTCACTTTACTTCCTGTCCCCTTTCCTTCTCCTCTCACATATATTCTTCCCTTATCTTGTCATTGCCTTTCCTCCCCTCTCCATTTCTCCTTCTCTTCTTGTCTTTTCGTCCATCGGCTCTCATTCCCTCTTTTCCCTTTTCCTCCCTTCCATTTCTTCTCCTCCCCTTTTCTCTCACCTCCTCTCCTGTTTTCCTGCCCTATCTTCCATTTACTTCCCTCCATCTTACCTCATCTCCACTTCCTTCCACCTTTTACTTCCTGTCCCCTTTCCTTCTCCTCTCTGCTTTCTTCTCTCGTTTTTCTTTCCTCCCTTCTCCCTTTCTTCTTCCTTTTCTGTCTTCCTTCCTCCTTCCCTTTTCCTTTCCCAGCCAGAAGGAAAGGCCTTCTTTCCTTCCTTCTCATATCCTCTTCTTTCCTTTGCTTTTTTCCTTTCCTGCCCTTCCTTTCTCCTTCTCACCTTCTTCCTTCCTTCCTCCCTCCTTTCCTTTCCTCTTGTACTCCTCTTTCTCCCCTTTCCTCTCTTCCCTTTTCCTCCCTTACATTGCTTCCCCTCCCTCTTTTCTTACCTCCTCTCCTGCTTTCCTACCCTAGCTTCCATTTCCTTCCCTTTCTCTCATCTCCAGTTCCTTCCACCTTTTACTTCCTGTCCCCTTTCCTTCCCCTCTGCTTTCTTCTCTCTTTTTTTCTTACTGTCATTGTCTTTCTCTTTTCTCCCTTTCTTCTTCCTTTTCTGTCTTCCTTCCTCCTTCCCTTTTCCTTTCCCAGCCAGAAGGAAAGGCCTTCTTTCCTTCCTTTCCTCTCCTTCTTCTTTCACCTGTATTTCCTTTTCCTTTCCTTTCCTGCCCTTCCTTTCTCCTTCTCACTTCCTTCCTTCCTTCCTCTATCCTTTCCTTTCCTCTTGTCCCCCTCTTTCTCCCCTTTCCTCTCTTCCCCTTACATTGCTTCTCCTCCCTCCTTTCTTACCTCCTCTCCTGCTTTCCTACCCTAGCTTCCATTTCCTTCCCTTTCTCTTATCTCCAGTTCCTTCCTCCCTTTACTTCCTGTCCCCTTTCCTTCTCCTCTCACCTTTCTTCTCTTCCCTTTTCCTTGCTTCTCCTTCTCCTTCCCCTCCTTTCCTTTTCCTTTCCCTCCTTTCTTTTTTCCTACCATTTCTTCTTTCCCGGTCCTCTCTTCCATTTCCTCGCCTTCTTCGCTGTCCATCCTGCCTGCCGGGTCCCCTCTGACCATAACTAAAAGAAGGAGGGAGGGAAAAAATTTGGAGGTAGGAGGTAATGAGTTAGATAGGAAGAAGGGGGTAGAGATGGGCAGGAGAGGAAGAGATGGAGAGAGAGATCTCCACATCCATCCAAACTCAGCAGAGCATAATGACTCGCCCATACTAGATAGATGAGTCTCTCTCTCTCTCTCTCTCACACAAACACAAGCCTCAGGAGAGGTAGAGGTAGGGAGACAGCAGATGGGAGAAAGTAAGATTATAGGAGGAGAGAAATTGAGAAGAGAAAGGAGACAAGTGTGTAGGGAGAAGTGTGGAGAAGCAATGCAAAATGAGTGAGCGGAAAACAAAAGTTCAGACAGGGACAGGAGGGGAGAAGGAAGGAAGGAGTTATGGCAGGAGGTGGAAGGTATGGTAGCGGCAGGCCTGAGAAATATGGAGGAAAAAAAGGCAGAGAGATGCCTGGCAGTGAAGAAGCATCGTGTCTGATTTTAGTGTGATTTGCTACTCAGCAAACCATAAAAAGAGGCACTCCAGGAATATACGAGGATCTGTCACCAGGGCAGGAAAGTGAGGTTTTCTTGTTTACCAACCACAGCTGGTACTTAATTCAACAGTATCAGATTCAAATCCAGTGCAGCATACACTGCAAAATGAAATTTACTTTTCTGACACATTCAGCTACCGGATATTATTTTGTGGTATTAGTAAGTTAGCCAGCTATCTTTGGTCTTTAACTCAGCCTTTAACTCAGGCTTCCAGCTATCAGACTCTACTTCAGGATCCTGGAGTCAGAATAGATCAAAGTTGAACTTGCTTTGGACAGTAACAACACACAATTTGAATGTTATCAGGCAACTGAATGGGTGTTATCAGTGGTTATCAGCCCATAAGTATAAAGGCTTGCTCCACCTGCTGGTAGGTCAGTAGGTTGTTTTCATTAGTAATGGGAATTTGGGCTCTTTTTAGGGATCCGGATCATTTGGCTCAGCTCACCAAGAAGGGCCCAAACGGCCAAATTTAGCACTGTTTTGTTTACAGTTGTAAAATCCCTTGTTAACTCTATAACTTGCTTCAAGAACCACCCTGCTACACAAAGTAGATAGAAAATGCCTATAAAAACCTAAGCATAGAAATCAAAAAAGGACAGCTATTGACATTTTAATTGTTTGTATTTAAGCACACACACCTAACAAAAAACTGAAAACTACTGAAAAAAATAGAAATTAAATAAAGCAATCAAGTAAATGTGCTTTGTTAATGCCAACTACTGCCATCTGGACAAAAAAAAACAAAATGTTTTTTGGTATAGAGTAAAAATAATAATAAATAAGCAACATAATAAAAAGAAATATAATAGAATGTGCAAAACAGCAGCATCCAACAGTTTTAGGTGTCTCTATGAACTAATCACCATCATCTATCTAACTGTAACTGTGGGGCAGTCCCCTGTTTGTCTCTACTTATGGGCTGATGGTCAGTGATAACACCCACTCTATCGTGTGGTAACATACAGAATGGGTGGTAATGCAGGTGCTTAGTGTATTGTGGCTGTTGAAGGTCAAAGAATTTTAATTTGGAGTTTAATCCACTGACTGATGATTATTTAGGTGTTTTTTCTCCCACCACAATGGACAAATGAATCCACCTTAGACAGCCAGGAAGTGAAGGAATGGGAGGAAAAGGGTGACGGAGAGAGTGGAGGACTGCATTCATCCAGTGCCTGGTGTTAATTTCACACCCTGACTGTCACTGTGTGCTCAGGTCCTCAAAAACTGCAGAAAACTCTGATAGGAAAAGAGAGAAGAGGAAACAGGACAGAACATTGAAGCTGAGGGACAAAAAAGTAAAGCAGAGGTGTGATGAGATGAAAGAATTAGCAGTACAGCCTTGGTAAGGAAAACATAACTCTCCTGTTTTAGTATTCCTGGATGCCTCGTTATGCTGATGATACAAGATTAAAGTTGTCAAATAACTTTCCCCATTGCTACACTGATAATTACACAGTACTTAGCCTGATGGTTATTGTGGATGATTACTTTGTAGTATCTACATTTAATGGTGTATCTGCAATGCATTGCTGTTGTTTTGACTTTATTTGCGTGTCACATTACAGGAGTTTCCATTACAGTCCAATACCTGGATTGAGGCAGATCTCACTCGCCAAAACGCCCCTAATTTGAATATGAGCCGTCCGGAGTGGACTTTTTTTTGCCCCGTGTTTGTGCCAAATTTTGGCCGTTTTTCTCCACTGAAAAAAGCCTGGTTGCTAATTGGATAGAACGCTAAGCAGGATGTGATGTAGTACTCGACGCCACAACAACACGCGCCATTTGTAAAAGCTGGCGAAGTAGCGAGTAGTCACAAGCGACAATATACATTGTATACTGTCACACAGGTGAGGGACTAAATTTAGTTCAAATAAAGCAGTTTAATTTCTCACTTACACTGACTTATAACAAGACAACATTTTCCAGGGGGACCAGATTATTGAGATATAGTATGCTCTACAGCAGGGGTGTCAAACTGTGGCCCGGGGGCCAAATTTGGCCCGCAGTGTAATTTTATTTGGCCCGCAAGGCAATACCAAATTATTATGTTATTATTGTACTATAAAAGCTGACCCGCCGGTATTATACGGCGCATTTACCGCTAATACTACAAATCCCACAATGCCCTGCTGTTGTTTTGGCGCGTCAATCAGGACAGGACCCAGAAACGCTCCTCTGTGACAGTCGTCATAGCAACCTCAAGCTAGAGCTGTCTCCCAGCTACCCCTTCCCAAAAATGAAGAAAAGAAAGGCAGAATTTATTAACCTGTTGAAAAACTTTATTTTGATATTTAAATCAGAAGGATGCAAATAGAAAAGAGGCATACGATTTTTATTTATTTTTTATTTAATAAATTAATGACATTGATGTGTTTTTTATTTGAAATTTGATTTTGCATGTCTGAACTATTTAGTTATATATTGTATGTTTATAAGCGTTGCTGGTTCCATATTTAATGTTAAAGCAAAACATGTTTGGTATATATTAAAAGGTTTATTTGTTCAATGTTGGCCCGCGATTTTATTCAAGTTTTACATTTTGGCCCTTTGTGTATTTGAGTTTGACACCCCTGCTCTAGAGCTTATTCCAAGTCCAGGGAGCAATATAGGAGAAGAATGTTCTCCAGCTCAGTGTAAACACTTGGAACCAGGTAATAGATCTACCTGTTGGAACAAAGTTGGAGACTGCTGGAGGTGTGTGTGGCAGGAGGTTGCATATACAGGTACATCTTAAAAAATTAGAATATCATGAAAAAGTTTAATATATTTTGTCAATTATTTCAGAATGTGTAATGAATCTATATAATGTATGAGTTTCACTTAGAGTGAAACATTTCAAGCCTGTATTTCTAGTAATTTTGATGATTATGGCTTAGAGATTATGAAAACCCCAAACTCACATGAAACTAGAAGATCTAAGGAATCATTAGATGTCCCAAGCATGTTAGGGAAGTTGTTGAAAAAACACTGCAAAGTTAATCCAATCACTGGAAATACATCTCCAGAATGACCAAAGTTTTTGAACCCAAGTCTCAGCATAGATTCTTCTACGTTTGGAACAACAGAGAACAATCCATGCTGAGACTTGGGTTCAAAAACTTTGGTCTTTATATATTAATGTTTTATTCTGGAGGGTTTTTCTGACCATTTTTATCCATTCTTGACATGAATAAAATTGCATTATTGAGCAAATGGTATCAACCGAAAAATTGCTGCAACAACTTATGATTGAACGTGGACTGGACTCTACAAAGCGTCCACTAATGGTATGACCCATTTTACACCATAATAGGCTTCAATAAATAAATAATGAATTGATTAAGTCATTTCAATTAGATATTTTGACCAGAACAACTTGACACACAGTGCTGAGCTGCATCTCAAATTAATCTTCAGGTTCACAGCTTTCAGATGATGTCACCATTTCTATGTGGCATTTATTGTTGACCTGCTATCTCCCGCTAAACATCCACTTCCCACAACCCCCAAAAAGGTCTTTGAAAAATAAGAAGTTAATATGCCCTTCCTAATATGCTGGCATTCAAGTGTCTGAGTCAAGCTGTGAAAATTAGTGTAAGAACAGTTACAACAGCTGAGTGATCCGTTTCCAAGTCAAAACTAATCCAAACCTGCTGTAGAGCAGCATGGGAGGAATGAGACTGATGGCTAGCATGTTTTATGTACAGAGACTTTCAAAACTTGTGACATAAGATTGATTGAAAGGTAATTTGAGTGGAAGTTTAAAAAGCCGAGTCTGTTTTTAGGGTATTTGAGATTTCTGATTTGCAGCTGCATTTGTTTTTGGCAAACTGATGTGAAAACATTAGCATTACAACACAATACTGTGGTTTAAAATCATGCACCTGTGCAGCTTTGTTTCTGATGTGTTACTACTCTTCTGTCAGTGACGCATAAGTGGTTTAAATTTATGTAGACCTCCAAACAATAGTTGGGTTTATTAGGTTGTTGACTTGATTTTTTGTTTGTGTTGGTTCATGCTGGTGGAGCACAGCTGATTAAATCCAACACATTGTCTGTAGTCCATTGGACAAAAGCACCACATTTTTTCCACATGCTCTCTCTCACTATAGGTTTCAATTTTTGGTAGGAGCCACTTCATCAAGATTGCAGATCGGAGATGGCAGCCATATAAAATCTATGAGAACCAGTATATCTTCTAAGCCACTTAGAAGGTCAATCTTAGTGTCAAAATATACATTTTCTGGGTTTCTAATTTAAAGCTACTGAGAATATCACTAGATGATCAAATAGATATGTTCATTTTGGCCATGTATTTACATAATTATTAGATTCCAAACATTTTCAGCTCAGGATTCTCAGCTGCAGCACTTGAAGCGAGTTGCGAGTTCTGGGTGAAAATGAACATATCTATTTGATCAAATAATCATCTAGTGATATTCTCAACAGCTTTAAATGATTCCTTGACCCAGAAAATGTAGATTTTGACACCAAGATTGACCTTCTGAGTGGCTTGGAAGATGTATTGGTTCTCATAGACTTTATATGGGTGCCATCTCGGATCGGCCATCTTGATGAAGTGGCTTCTTCTTCCAAAAATTTAAACCTATGGTGATAGAGAGCACGTGGAAAAAATGTGGTGCTTTTGTCCAGCGTGTCCCCTTTATTTAGCTAAGCCGCCTGACTACTGTTAGAACAACTTGTATACTTTTTTTGCAAACATCAAGGGCTGGGTTGTCTAAAATACATTTACCTTACATTTCCATATCTGTAATATTTACAGTGTAATAAAAGTCCAATAGAAAATGAACAGGATAATTGAGTAAAAAATCCATTGAATCCTGGTCAAAAAAGCTCTAATACATACAGATCAGACTGTCTTGTGGTTGGCGTCTTACTGCAAGGAAATAAACACATACATACAGTACGCTGTCTGATCATAGAGCATATGAAACAAGTATTAAGATTCACACATCAGTTAGAATCATATCTGGAAAGCTTCAACTTTAAATAAATGCATGGTTTTGGTCAAGTTGTTCTTTTTGACAGCTTACCTGTGCTGAAGAATGCAGTAATCTCATCCATGTGTCCACAGTTGATCATTTGCTCTGTTGATCCATGTCAACACTTTAGCACACACTCAGCTGAGTGATATAGGCGAGTAGCAGAACCTCAAAACTTGTAGCGGCTTTAAATCTAAATGCTAATTGAAGTTGTACTGCATGTCATGCAGGTTTTCAGCTAAAGTAAATGTGGCAACAGAACCCCTTACAGAAAACAAGTATACATCAACAATTACTTTATAAAGTATACTTTTTTACGGTGGCCCTGAGAGCTCACAGCGCTGCAACTCAAGAAAACACAAGCAAATACACAAAACACAAACAACAGCTTCATCAATTTGACAACACAAGCGCAGCATTTTCCATCACATTTACCCCACTGCCTTATTGGACTTGTCCTCAGCATCCCACATGAAGAAAACTGGGCTCATTGAATCCACAAGAGTCTCAGCTTTCCACTGATACCCAGTTTATGGCATTCAAAGCCTGTTTAGGGACCTCAGTAGCACAAATATTCACATACAGCAGGCGGAAATAGCAAATTAGTGCTACATGAGAAAAACTAGTTTTGCCTTAAACTGCATGTTATCAGCATAAAGTATGTATGTAGAGAGGAGACATGTGGGAACACAGAGAGCCTATTTTCAGCCACCAGCTACACTGCAAAAAAGCCAACTTCTATTTTTTGGCCTTAAACAGTGATTTAAGTTGGTAAAACTTGGAAATATAAATTATTGACATTTAGGGCAATAATGTAAGTTAGCACAACAAAGGAAGCCAGTTGTCTGCTCAAAAACAAGTTGGTGAGTTGTTGTTACTTATATCTTTAAGTTGGGGTTCACAACAAGGGACAATAGTTCTGATAACTCTTATTTCTTTGTTGTGAAATGTGGGAAAGCGGTGAAATTCATTAGCAAAAGCTAGCGGCTAATTGATGCTAGAGGCTAACTGATACTAGCGTTGCTGCTTGTTACAGCTACAAGAGTAGCCATTAGCGTATCAATGCTAACTCAAAATTGTGGTTGCAACATTAGCTGACATTTCATAGCGGCGTTACAATCGTGCCAATTCAGCACATTGCAGAAGTTGCAAAAGTTATTACAATGTTAAATTATAAGTTAGTACAACTTACAGTTGAGTTGACAAAAATCTGAATTCAGAGTTGAGCAAACTCAAAAACAAAACTTAAAATATTTAGTTTAATTGTCCAACTTAAAATTTTATCGAAGTTTGTTGCCTTGAAATTTTGAGTTCACCCAACTTTTCTTTTTTTGCAGTGTACTACCAGGTGCTCACTTTCTGTCGTACGCTCGTTTGATAAATGAGGGCCAATGAGCGTAAAGTGGGCGTACGATCATTTCTACGCAAGGCTCGGCATTTATCAATGCGACCTGTTCATCATAGGGTAGACTTTATCATCTATTTAAGTCTAAATGGGACCATAGTTTACAAAATTTACATCATCCTATATTGAAGAAGATTTGAAACGAGCGATTGAGACCATAAAATTAGTATGAGAATGTTAACTGAGGTAATAAATCAAGTGAGAAGTGAGAATTAGTCTCCAAATGATGGCAACACTTGATGGTAACTTGCAACTTGAGACGTAACTGTGTCCGTAGATAAACCATCAGTGACAGCAACTACCATTGCTGTTGTTACTGACATTTTTCTGTCTTTCTAGTTAAGAGGCCAAAAACAAGTCATGGGAGTAACTGGTAGAAGGAGGGGACCAGGCTGAAAATGTTTGTGTGATGGGATTTGTCATGTACACTGTAAAAAAAGATAAACAATAGCTACTCAATAAAATTGAGGCAACAGATTGCACACAATATTATTAATTAAATCTAACTACGTTACAAGTTGAGTTAATAACAACTTAACAGGAAGTGCCTGTCAATTAAAAACAGACTAATTCTATTATGTTGGATTCATTCAAAATTCTCTTGATTATGAATTACATACACATAAAGATTATATTTAATGTGATCAAAATAAATTCCATCTCAAACATTTTTATATTAAAGTTACTTAAACAACTGCCTCAAAATCAAGGACGCATTTATGTTGAATACATTTTATCAAATATATTAAGTAAAATGAAATGGCTAGAGAATAATTTATTACAGTGTATGGTTTCAGTTGTTTCAGTTGTTCACAGAGATTACCACTGTGATTTTTTTTTAGAAATACTTTTGATCATGAACTAGTTGTTTAGTGAGGTTGACAATCACACACTGTTATACATATGTAAGGCATGGTTTTTACTGATAGGGTTTCCTTTCTTTCCGTTGCATAGATTTCTTGTTTGTGTCTTTTTTCACCGTGCTTCTAAACCAACAGTGTGAACATAATGTAGCCTACGCTCTCCAGCTATACTGTCTCATGGTAATTTAGCAAAGCAGGGTCACAATCCTACATTAGAGCGTTTCTTGCTTTTGGGCGATTTGCATGATCATTTTAATATATTTTGATTATTTCAACTTGAAATGTTTGTGTTGTACAGTCAATCACAAAGTGTTTCTCTCCTTGGTGACTCAAACCAAAAGCTTATTTTCTTTTACTTTGAACAACTTGTATTTGTTTTAATTTGCTTGAATTTTTTTTTTTAAATACAACCACTGCAGGGTATGATTTTATAATGGAGGAAATGTTTTTTTTAGTTACACAATAGATGCATGAAATCTGCGTGAAATCTAGTGATTTAGTCATGAGTCACCTAATCTGTGTTTGGAGGCAACAAGAGCATCAGAATCTGTTGAATTCGTATTTAGGGGATACGCACGAGACACCGTGTTAAATGCTGCTGCTTAAAGTCATGTAAAATCTGTCTGGAAATGACAATTAGCAAGATCCTTGACTGGAAAATCACTGTGTTTGAGTGTGTTTTTCTCAGTGTGTGTGTGTGTTGTAGCTCATAGAGAGAGACTCTGAAATCCTGCGAGATATGAATTAAATAGATACATTTTACAGCTTTCTGCCTGTGAAATTGCTGATAGCGTTCTGCAGTGCAGCTCACCTCTGTACATCATCTCAGTTTACATCTTGTCAGAGAAAACTCTAAAGCTGTCTTATTTGTTTTTTTCAAGTTTGATAGCTGCTCTGTAAAGACGTGTTCTGTAATATTAGATAAATAACGTTTGCTAGAGGCGTGCTCGTTGATATGTTCCATGTACGTGAAAATAACCAGCAAAACTGATGCGTTTATACCTTTTTTCAGAAGAATTCAGTTTGCTTTCAGTCTATGCTAAATCAGAACAAATTGTGTCTAAAGGCGGTTTATCAGCGCTTATCATTCCTCAAGTATGGGCGAGTAAACACCTCCTAGGCCTGTCATGATAGTCAATATATCAACTTATCTTTATATAAGATAAATAAAAATGAACGCGATGAAGTTTACATACAAAAGCTGAAAACTTTATACGTTTGCTTCCTCAAATGAAATGAATCTTTACATACTCAAATATTCCCCATGACCCATGTTCCGTACACAAGTATCCATCAATAATATGGAGCCCAATAGAATACATATCGCATTTTAATTATATTTTGCCTCAGAGACCAACCAGCTGTTCCTCAGGTTGGCTGTTGCGTCAATTAGTTTGTGACAATTTAATTAAATGTTGTATAAATTTAATTAGCTATGGACCTGGGGCTTTTGAGGCCCAAGTATCTGGACTAAAACTTTGCAGTGTCCATAAAATTGTAATTATTTGCTCTGATGCTAACACGGGGAGTCAGTTAAAGTTGAACTGTTCAGTCAGACAGCTGATGTGTCCTTTCACTATAAAAAATAGCGGTGACTCCAACCAGACATTCATCTGCTACTGGCTCCTGCCAGGAAACACAAGACATTACCATTAAATGTGTCAGGTCGACTGTTTTCTCAGTGTAATCCAGGCAGTTCCACAACGAAGATGAGTGGTCGCTAGGCAGAATGAATGGTTACACTGTAAAAAAAAAAAAAACCCCGTTGTTTTTACGGTAAAAAACTGGCAGCTGTGGTTGCTAGAACGTTACCGTAATAAATACGGTGCAACTTTTTTCTAATATTACGCTAAAAAGATATTGACACTGTTGATTTCACGTTTAAGATTGCATTTACCGTATAAATAAAAGGTTTTTCCATCAAAAGATTTGACATATAATTGACAAGAAAATACTTTATAAATGCCGCATAAATTAAAGATTTTACCATTAAATATTACAGTATATTTCTGTTAGAGATATGGTGTTTAGTACATTTAACAGTGAGAAAAAGTATTTTTACAAAAAATAAATGCAAAAATTACAGTGATGCTTTTTGTTACAAACACGGTGCCAATGTATTTTACAGTAATAGAGTAATGGTTTTTTTTTTTATTTAAAACCTGTAAAAATACTGTTTTGGCTGATATATACATTTACAGTGTTTAATTGTTACTGAAACTGAATTAACCCATTTATCATTTTACAGTCTTTTACTGTCATGGTTTAGCAGTTTTTCACCGTAAAATCTACAGACATTTTTTACAGTGTATGTACGAAGCTAAGCCTTTCAGTCGGCTGTTTACCAATCACTACAATGTAAGGTTGTCTTCCTTTAACTGTCCTCAGATCAAATTGTGCAGGTTATGTCCCATCTTTTGTGTTATCTTTCCTCTGTGTGATTTATAGTTTAGTCATAAGAGAACCTGTTAGAAAATTCAATTATGAAAGATGACATCTGAAAGCATCCCTGCTTCTGATTTGTTTTCGCTGATGGTGGGTTTGTGTCTCTCAGGAACTGAGGACAAACTGTTAGCACATTTTACCTTTCACTAAAAGTACACACTAGCAGCAGACGTCAGCAGTTATCATCCCATTAGTATGGGCCAGTAGATAGATAAATAGATAGATAGGAAGGAAGGAAAGAAGGAAAGGAGGAAGTAAAGAAGGAAGTTAAGAAGGAAGTAGAGGAGGAAGTAAAGAAGGAATTAAAGAAGGAAGTAGAAAAGGAAGTAAAGGAGGAAGTAAAGAAGGAAGTGAAAAAGGAAAGGAGGAAGTAATGATATTGATGATATGATGGTAGTGGTATTGTTACTGAACAGTATCAACATTATATCATAATATAATAATAATTGTACAGTATATATGGTATATGATATATTATAATAGTAATGATATATAATAATAATAATCGTTTTTGGGTATAGCTTCTTGAAACTTTTTGGTGCGTCTTCCCATGATACATGAATGTACCAAATTTTGTGTCTCTACGACAAACCTGTTTAAGGGGCTCAATTCTAGGGGGCGCTAGTAGGTCATTTTGCCACGCCCATTTCTGAAACCAATGAAATACGTACATTTTCTGCAGAATTGAATTGAGTGTTGTGAGCTTTGGAATATGATAAAGCGGGAACACTTTACAATAACCATCATTTATAAATGGTAAACAGATAGTTTATTAATGTTTACTCATCATTTATAAACCATATATAGGCCATTTAGAATGGTAAATACATAATTTATTAATGTTTAACTAACTACATTTTTTATAAATGACAAATAGATGGTATATTAATGTAAGTTTATAGTTACTTTACCATTAACAAACAATTACATTATAATTATAATAGTTTTAGTTGCACTCAATATAACATTTTTAACACCATATTAAGTATGTTAATGATTTTGAAATGATTCATATACCTTTAAGAAATTGGTTGAAAACATTTAAAGGTTAAAGATGTATAGCACTTTTTAAATGGTTAATAATTGGTCTATAAACCATCTATAAACATTACTTAGTTGCTTATTGTAAAGTGTTACCGATAAAGCTCTCAAAAACGCACACTGTTAGTGCTCGGGCCCTAATAATACCAGTATAATAACAGGTAGGGGCCTGCTCCAGCGTCTAGTAGGTGCAGTAGGTTGTTATCAGCCCCAGGCAATGGGTGTTGGTGGCAAGTACTCATGTTATCCTACAACTAATCCAACTTTCACCAAGCCTAACCAGAAAACTTTTTGCCCACAGCATAACCTAGCGTAAACCACTTAGTTTTCAACAACCGGCCATTAAATGGGCTAATAACAACCTACTGGATCTAGTCGAAGATGGAACAGTCCCTACTTGCTCATACTTATATAATGATAACCCCTGATAATGTCCATTCCTATAGACATGATAATCTTCAAAAGTAGGTGTGATTTGACAGTAGATGGAAATCAACAACTTAGAAAATACATGCAAAAAGCTTTTTTTTAGATCTTTGTTAATAGCTCTATACATAATTTTAAAGAAAAAACATGTAATACAGCCTAAAGCAATTTTCCCATTTTTATACTTTGACAGTGTTCTAGTTCTACCATGCTTTATTTAGACTTATGTTACCCTTACTTTGTTCAGGGTGATGTTTAAAGTAGTATCATGTTATTTTTTGTATTTGAATAGTGAGCGTTATATACACACAATGAAGCAGTATAGCCAGTAAAAACCATTTTCTGTGTAAATCTCCATATTGCAAAAAAAATAAATAGACACAGACTAAACAGGCTGTCCAGTACAGATGCACTGTGGAAATCATACACATTTTAGGGACATTTTTCAGTCTTATCATTACTGTTTTCAACTTTTTTTAAAGGCTTTGTAAGTTATAGCTTCCAGCTGTCTTATGTGATAAACAGAATTTTTTATGGGTGCTGGATTACATGGACTGTGACAGACTTTTTACTTTTTATATGCAGGTGAAAAAGAGATGGGGAAAAATGTGTGAATTCAGTGTTCACACTGACTTCATGTCCTTGCGATGGATTAAAAATCTGATTTATGGCTAACCTCTTTGCTTACTCTTAACTTCACCTTATTCAAGTAGTAACCCAGCAACCTCTTTAAAGGTGATGACAGACAAACTGTCCTTGATGGAGACTTAATTACTTCGTCTGAAGAGAAGTCTGCTTCTGAAAAGACTGAAATACTAACACATACACATGAGGGACGAGTCCGTGTTTTGTATTCTGGTCCCAAGTAAGAAGAGATAATTGAACTTTGAAAATATAAAGGCACTTGTGTGTGTGTCAAGGTTTGTCATGATCCATTCTGCTGGATACTCTCTTGGCAGATATACCTGTGGAATGTATAAATGTGTCCCTGCATCGTGGCTGTGTATTAGTGGAGCACAGACGAACGTATTTGTTGGAAAATGTTAATCCCGGTTTGTGTTGGAAGAAGATGAAAAGATACATAAGTGCTAAAACAAATCAGAGCTGAGTTGTCTCAGAAGCAGCTTGTGATTTCACACTTATTTGTTGGCAGATGCAACAACAGACTGCCCTTCATGTTACCCCCAAACTACCTTCTCAATCTGTTTTCTTTTCTTTCTTGAACAATGTATCCTCACTTTGAAATTAAGTGCTTATGCTTGACATTTTTGCTTTTGAAGAGAAACTTTTCCAATTTTCAGCCAGCTGCGCTACAGAGTTGGTCAAAAATCTGCAAAGCTTCTCTTGAAGGCAAGGCAAGGCAAGTTTATTTATATAGCACAATTCGGACAGAGGGCCATTCAAAGTGCTTTACAGGGGCAAGATTAAAATACATAAAACACATTAGAAGAAATTTAAAAGCGAATTTTAAAAAAAAGTGAATGAATAAAACATTTAAAAGCGAATGAATAAAAATTACAGGTTAAAATGGAAACAGAAAAGTCTTCAGACTTGATTTAGAAGAGCTGAGCGTTGCAGCAGACCTCAAGTTCTCTGGGAGTTTGTTCCAGAGATTTGGTGCATAAGAACTAAACGCTGCTTCTCCTTGTTTAGTCCTAATATATATATAACTCTGGGGACTGTAAGTAGACCTGTCCCAGACCACCTAAGGGCTCTGGACGGCTCATAACGTATCAGCAGATCGGTAAAATATTTTGGCCCTAGACCATTTAGGGCTTTATAAACCAACATTAATATTTTGAAATCAATTCTTTGAGTGACAGGAAGCCAGTGTAAAGACCTGAAGGCTAACTCAACACAGGTATCATCCCATTATTAGTGGGTCCTGCTCCACCTTCTAGTTGGACCAGTAGGTTCAATCCATGAGTACTTACTTACTTACTGCCCTTCATGCCTAATGGCATGTAGGGCAGCAACAAAGGATCTCCACTCCTGTCTGTTTTGGGCGAGCTTTTGGATAGAACTCCAGGTCTGCTTCATGGTTTTCAGTTCTTTCTCCACTGTTCGACGCCAGGTCTCTTTGGGTCGTCCTCTCTTTCGAGTGCCTTCAGGTGTCCAGTGTAGAGCGGTTCTTGTAATGTAATCCTGTTCTTTTCGCATGATGTGTCCAATCCATCTCCACCACCTTCTTGTAATAATTGTCTCTATACTTTCTTGGTTTGTCCGAGCAAGTAATTGCTGGTTGGAGATGGTGTTAGGCCAGAAGATACGTAAGATTATTCTGAGGTTTCTTGTGTGGAATGCAGAGATCTTGGAAAGGTCTTTCTCCGTCCTCCTCCAGCATTCAGAGCTGTATAATAAGGTGGAGAGAACACAGCTCTGGTATAGCTTGAGTTTGGTGTTGATGCTGTACTTCGTGGACTTCCACACATTGTTCATCATTCTGAATGTGTTTCTTGCCTTGTTGAGACGGCTTTTGATGTCATTGCCTGTTCCTCCATCATATCTTAAAGTGCTTTCCCAGATATGAAAACTCTTCTGTTGTGGGTATATTTATTCCTTTTATTTGTATAGGTGGAGGGTTTTGTGTGTTTAAGGTCATCACCTCTGTTTTCTTCAGGCTTATGTTCAGTCCTATTTACACCAACATATGCAAGAAAAAACATCCCGTGTCAACAGATTTGCACAACAAATAGTGCAAATCTGTTGACACGGGATGTTTTTATGTTATGTTGGTGTGTATGGGAAACCAGTGCCAACTTGTCTGCAAAGTCTAGGTCTTCAAGAGTTGTAAATAGTGTCCATCTGATGCCGCTAGGTTGATCTTCAGTTGCAATCTATGAGTGGGCTGCAATATTGATGTACGATGTTGGCGGCACCCTCTAGAGGCCATACTAATTATTGACTTCGCCATGGCGAAAGCAATGTTATGGAGTGACGCAGGAAAAAGTAAAATGAAGAGTAAAGCAGGAAAAGTCGCTCTATGGCCTCTTTGGGCAGTAAGGGGGCTGGATGTACGGTGGCCCTGAGAGCTCACAGCACTTCAACTTGAGAAAACAGAATGCAAACACACAAAACACAAGCAAACTGAGAAAACATAACACAAGCGCAGTATTTAGAAAATGCGCTGTAAAGACCACAACACAACACGATCAGATCAGAACACAACAGTGTTAAGTGTTTCCAGAGAACACTTAAAAGTGATGCACACGTCTGGACACGCATGTGGTTTTATTAAGTTATTTCATGATAATGACATTTTCATGTTATGACATGATGATATATAGCCCGCTAGCCCGTATCAATCACATTGCAGTTAAACAAATCAAATAAATGGTCTTGGTCTTGCTCGCCTGCTCATGCTATCGATCACCGGCTAACGTTAGCATGCTATCGATCACCGGCTAACATTAGCATGCTATCGATCGCTGGCTAACGTTAACATGCTATCGATCACCGGCTAATGTTAGCATGCTATCGTTCGCTGGCTAACGTTAACATGCTATCGATCGGCCATTAACGTTAGCACGATATGATCGTTATAACATGAAATAATAATATAATTATCTTGAAATAACGTGATAATATCACATGCGTGTCCAGACGTGTGCATCACTTTTAAGGGTCCTCTGGAAACACTATAACACTGTTGTGTTAAGGTCTATATGCTTTTTATTATTGTGTTGTGTTGTGGTCTTTGCAGCGAGCTTTCTTAATGTTGCTCTTGTGTTGTCAAATTGATGATGTTTTCTCAATTTGCTTGTGTTTTTTTTTTGTTTGTTTTTTTATTATTAAAGTATTTATTTAATTTTACATTTTTCAACATATAATACAAACACTTACAAACAGCCGAGACAGACGCCAAAAACAGACAGGAAAAAATAAATAAATAAATAAAATAAAATAAAATAAATAAATGTAATTAAATAAAAAAAATAAAAAAACAGGCAGTCAACCCAAAACGAGGACAACAACATATGCTTACTGTGACAAGTCCTTAATGTATTGAACAAAATAATCCCATACTAAATGGAAATTCCCTTTAACATTGTTTTTCCTGGCAATCATATATTCAAAAGATGCAGTCCTTTGAAAAGCCCCGGCGTTTGCATTTGCTTGTGTTTTGTGTATTTGCATGTGTTTTCTAAAGTTGCAGCGCTGTGAGCTCTCAGGGCCACCGTACTGCTGTGTTCACACAAGAAAACAGCCACAGAAACAGAAGAATAGAAAGCAGTTTAATTTGATTTGAGTCCTCTGCGTATGATACTTGAAGTGTACATTCTTTCATGGTACATCAGTAGTCCGGACCAGTTTCTCAGGTTCAAGTGGTTCCTCTGAGAGCTGCAATTACAGGAACATCAATTCAGTCCAGAGATCACCTGAAGAACTGGCTTCATTGTTGAAGTGTACTGGAAGTATGAAGGAGGCTGTCACAAGATTGACTGGATAGAGAGAATTTAACGGGTGTGCTTCTTTGTGTTCTCCAGCGTAGTAGTACTGGAATGTGCATATGCCTCTTTTTGTGTCTTGTTTCCTGTTCTTTTATCTGTGTTCACTTGAGGTTTCCTTCACTTATCACCTACGCCCACACGCCGTCCACAATCCATTCAAATACATCTACTCCCAACACACGCACACATAGCCGCACACACTGGCCTGGCAAATGGAGAATGACTCAATAATGTGGAGTCTCAGGACGATGCCAAGAGGCGTAGGTCGAGGGTGGAGAGGGATGGAAAAAGAGAAAGATAGACAGAGGGAGGAAAATAAGCACATAAGAGAGGAGAATGAGATATGAGAGAATGTGTGGGGGAGACGGAGTATAAAATATAAGATAGAAGAGGAAGAGAGCTAAAACAAAAGGAAAATATGAGAAAATGAGACACTTTCCACAAGATTGATAACTGAATTTCTTTATTATAGAAAAGTGTTTTCTTTTTTCACCTTTCTCTCTATATTGTGTTTTATGTTTTTTTCCCCACACTTGTGGGTAATGTAACCGTTTTTTATTTCTGCCTGCTGCCATTGCTAATGCATTTTAGATTCAGCAGTGGAGACTTCTACATCGCAGCCATTGTTGTAATAATGTATGATCGATGCAAGTGAAGAGATCTCTGCCACAGTAACAGGACAGTAATAATGCAGGGAAGATTCATGATGTTATTGTACATGATGCTACTGGCACAACATGAAGAAGGAAAGCTCTGCTGAGGTGACTTATTGTCAATGTCCTTGCAGCTTTCCTGTCGTCCCCCATTCCTCTCATACTTTTTCATAATTACTTACTTCACTAGGCTTTTTCTCAATTTTTTAAACAATATGATCATGCTGCTCACCATGCTAAATCAAGTGTTGCCGAAAAATTAGTCCAGATTAGCTGATCTCAAATCTGTTATGACACATCTAATAAAGTGTGTGCATGTGAAGGGCACTGGCAATGTCCACCTTAAATTGAAGTAATTGATTAGCCTCAAGTTAAAAGCTGTAGCCCTCTAAAGACTATTGAGGTTAAACAAAATACATACATATATATATAATATATATATATATATATATATATACATATATATATATATATATTAGGGCCGGGACTTTAACTCGTTAATTAAGATTAATTAATTACACAAAAATTTAAGCGTTAAAAAAATTGACGCATTTTAATTGCACTTATTTTTGCACCGCGGAACGTTTCTCACTGGATGAGTTTCAGGAGGAGCGATTATAGTGGAGCACCAACTGGCGTTGATGAGTTGAGACAACAACAAACCACAGTGAACATGAAGGAAGAAGCTGATGAGACCTTTGGTTGGCCCCGTGGATGATGGGACATTTAGTTACTAAAAACCAACGGATGGAAGCGTCCATAAGAGCATGGTTGTGTTGCTAGGCAACAGGAATTCACATATCACCATAGCAGCACATCCAGCCTCAAGTATCACCTCAATGCTAAACATATAGCAGCTAGCGGCTAGTGTGCTAGCTAGCGTGGATTGTGTTTTACTTCAAAAACCAAAGTATTCTAGTTTACAGAAGGTCTACCTACCTATAGGCTACCTGGATTTATGAAATGTACTATATTTATAAATATGCTATTGCTACACTTAATGGCAAAAATTGCACTGGTCTGTTGGACTTGAACAAAAATGAACAATATTTGTGTTTCTTAAGCTTATGTATTCAGTCATTATTCAATGGTATACTAAAAATCCATGTGAAAAAAATTACTTCTCACTGTTCTCAGGTCAAATATTTATATGCGATTAAAATGCGATTAATTTCGATTAATTAATCACAAAGCCTCAAATTAATTAGATTAATTATATATATATTAAAATCAGCATTGTCATTCATTTTCAGTACACAAGATTATTTTGTGTGAAAACAGATTTATTTCTTTGCTAATAAGGAGCATCTCTCTCTTTTCTCTTCTCTCTCTCTCTCTCAATTCAATTCAGTTCAATTCAATAAGGCTTTATTGGCACAAAAGTTAAAAAAAACAATATTTTCAAAGTGCAAGTACAACTTTTGGACAATACACAATAACAGTAAGATATAAGAATCAATAAGACAAAATAAATACATTTCATAAAATATATGTGTGAGACAAATCAATGACAAATATACAATTCATTAAGTAAAAAGTAAATAAAGACAACACCAATACATCAATGTGTCAGATGCAATATTGTGTAGTAGAGGAGTGAATGTGTGTCTTTTCTCTTCACTCTGCTGGCTCTCTGTGTTCAGCCTGCAGTGTTTTCCAATGTAAAGTAACCACTTTCTTGTAATCCTAGATTAACCAGCGCTGATAAAGAACAACCTCTCGGGTGTTTACTGCTGTCTTCACATTCACAGTAACACCAACCATTGGACCTAGTCTAGTATGAGGATTGAACTTTTTACCTTTACATGGAACAAATGAAATGACCTCTTGTAACTTCCTGCAGTTGTTGCTGGTTCTGCTTTTCAGACCCTGAGGTTGCCACCTGAAACATGCATGTAAAATTCTGTGAATTTAGGCTACAAAGCCACCTAGGTTTAGGAGAAAAAAACTTCCTGGTAAGACGTTTAAAAAACCCCAGTTAAAACAGTAAATAAATGTACTTAAATGCTGGAAGTGAAGTGGTTACGAGAGTCACGTGAGCCACGGAAGTTACGTAAGAAAACGTAAGTTATGTAAAAAACGTAAGTTACGTAAAAAACGTAAGTTACATAAAAACGTAAGTTACGTAAAATACGTAAGTTACGTAAAAACGTAAGTTACGTAAAAAGCGTAAGTTACATAAAAAAACGTAAGTTACTTAAAAAACGTAAGTTATGTAAAAAACGTAAGTTATGTAAATAAACGTAAGTTACGTAAAAAACGTAAGTTACGTAAAAAACGTAAGTTACGTAAAAACGTAAGTTACGTAAAAAACGTAAGTTACGTAAAAACGTAAGTTACATAAAAACGTAAGTTACATAAAAACGTGTTACATAAAAAAACGTAAGTTTCGTAAAAAAAACCTAAGCTACGTAAAAAACACAAGTTATGTAAAAAACGCAAGTTACGTAAAAAACGCAAGTTACGTTAAAAGCCGTTCACTTTTGTTTTCACACGGGACACAAACACATTTCTCCTGGGTGAAAGTGCACCGTTTGTTCAATCCGTCCGCCTCACATGCTGAATCACAGGAATATTTAGTATTGAAAAAACATTTTTGATATATTCAGCAAAACTGATAAATTGTATGTGCATCTGTGTTTTAGACAGGGAGACCACCCGTGGAGGATCTGTTCTCAGATCTGTGTGATGGAAGACGTCTGCTGGAGCTGCTGGAGGGGCTGGCAGGACATGAGCTGGTAGGAATACCAACACACACACACACACACACACACACACACACACACAGGAACATACTGTAAAAGCTGGCACACACCAAAACATAGAAAATTATGCAGTTTAATGTCTCAGTGTTCTCTGAAATGAATGCACATTTGCAACATTTAAAATTCTTTGTTGAGCATGATAGTGTTTTGAAAGTAAAAAAAAGATTCAAAATCACATTTTATGTTGGACTAAAGGACTAAAAGAAGACACAAAATGACCAAAGAAAGACACAAAATGACTAAAAAAGACACAAAATGACCAAAAAAAGACACAAAATTACTTACAAAAATGGACAAAATAGCCCAAGACTCCATAGAGTTAAGTTGTTAACCCATTTCTTGTTCCCTGAAAAAGGCCTACTTGTATAATTCTGAAATGTACATTATATTCCAGTTTTGGTTAAGCTTACCTTTTTTTATTTACCTCTGGCAGTTCACCACTTACCTTTGTACCCTTTCAAGCTGTTCATTTGACTTGAACTGCTTGAGTCTATGTCAGACTCAGTTTTTGCTCTTCACCATCAAAAAGATGGCTGTTAGCCGAAATATTAACATGTGCCTTTGAGAGAAACACACACACACACACACACACACACACACACACATATGAAATGACCCCAAGCCATTTTCATTACAAATGCCATTTAATCAAATCTAATCAAATCAAACTTTATTTATAACGCACTTTTCATCCAATAAATGCAACACAAAGTTCCGTGTTGTGTGTGGTGAATGTTAGTGTTACTCCAATAAGAGGGTGAAATAAGTTAACAGAACCTTGTTAAATATAGGCAAAAGCACATGTAAGAATTCTTACTTGAACTTGTAGTAGTTGACAAATGGAGATAAATGGTTCTTGGAAGTCATGGAATTAATTCTGGATAAAATATACATTTTTACAACTGGAATGTTGGCTGAAAATGAACATTTTAGCAGTTTTTGTTTAGATTTGGACCAATGTTTTTTTTCATGCGAACCACAACATCATCGGCATATATTGCCACCTAGAATCCATGGCAGTCTTTCCTCTTGTTTTCAAGCTGTTATTAGACGGATATTTTTAGCAAAATTTTGCCATTGCTTTTTATAAGATACTTCATTTTGCAAAATGAATTTCAGTGTTGTTTGTCTTAACAAACAACACTGAAATTAACAAATTCATCCAATCTATGCTGCCATCATGTCCAACTGATCAGTGAACTTGCTTTAACAAAGCTAGTCTAAAATCTTCAAAAATAGAAATAAAAATTTAATCGAGTTAGCATGAGCAGAATTCCAAGTTGTGTTCCCAAAATATTTAGAGCCCTAACACCTTGTCGTTTAGTAAAGATCCAGAGTCAAATATGCTTGTCTGTAAATGTCAGTTTGAATCATTTCATCATTAATACATCATCTCATCTTAAAATATTGAAGGTTTTGTGGATTTTACGACAGAATCAGGACATTTTCACCAGTGTCGGTACTTATGCTGAAATTTAAATTCAGATGTGAAGGCATTTCTGGTTGGACTTCTGAAGACATAGAGAGGTCAGTGACCTTGAACAATGTTGAATTCCAATTTCCTGCCTTTTATGACAAGTATAAGCTGACATATTTCATTTGAATATTGACTCTGCAAAGTTCATTGTCATTTCTAGTTCTTGCAATCTCTATTCCACAAATGTAGATGCAAAGAAAGACCCGTATTTCAATGTCTCACATTTGATAAACCATCTGAAAAAAATTGTATTGCACATTATATAAAATCCAATTATAATAGAAATTGATGTTTTTCAAAATGCTGCTCCAACGAATATCATTAAATAATCATCTTTAAACCGACATATCAGCTTTAATGACATTACAGCACATTGCTCCATGCTAGAGGTGTGCCCTATCGTATCGTTCACCATTATACCGGTGTATTTTCAAACACACTGTTGCATTATGCCGTTCGTTAGCCGCGAGCTAACTTTAGCTAACAATTTAAGTTGTGTTAATTACCAAAAACTACTATTACTTCCTGTTGGTAAACAATACAGCTTTCAAAATAAAAGCACACTGTGTTAACACAGAATTTACAAGAAGACTGTCAAAATAAGATGCCTTAAATAAAACATACAAGAACCATTATTCTCCTTTACAATAATTAATTAAAATAGGCAATGATAAGATCAGTGTATATGATGGCATAGTGGCATAGGAATGTGTGAGAGGCACCAAATTTGAGCTTTTATGAAGAAAAAAAAAATCTCCAACACTGTCTGGCTGCTCCACGTCCTGGTGGAAAGCCATGTGGACTGTAAAAAAAAAAATGTTATTTGAGGTAATTGCTCACATTGAGCTCTCAAAGAGGACCAGATTGATGCATTTTAATTAGAAAATGTACAAAAGAGTCAAGAGTACATTTTTTTTATTTGGCAACTGTTGATATTTGCAATTTACACAACATTTTAGATTTATGATTGATTGATTGATTTATTTATACAGACTGAAAAATCATATTTTCTATGTATTTTTCAATATTTTGTAATAACGTCAAGAATATCGTCATCGCAAAAATACCCTGAAATATCGTGATATTCTCTGAGGGCCATATCGCCCACCCCTACTACATGCATATGGAATTTTTTAATGGATTCCTGTTCAGGATGACCCTGACTATGGCCAGGTTTTCAAAAATTCACAGTAGCTGCACTATATACTTCTATTGCGCCCACAACTATTGCATATGTAAACAAAACCATAACATCCTGAGAAACGGGACAAATTTAGATATTTCTTTATTCTTTATTTCTATACAACACATCAACTTGTTATAGCAGTGCGTCCCTATGAGGGGTATTTGTATCTCAGAGGCTACTTCAGCAATTGCTTGGAGGTATGTGGATAGATTGCAAAGATCGGAGTAGCTATATGAATTTGAAAAAATACTAATTAAGATTTGATACAATATTCTTTTCCACACCACTGACTCTGCTGATCATACAGTAAATCCACGGCACATAACAGTTAATCTAGCATGTTAATTGCATTTCCTCTTAGAAAAATTTCATACTTCCACTTCCACTTGACTGACTCTTGCAGGTCGTTGTAACCATGCAAAACTTTCCCATCACTGCCTTCTATCCTACCCTGCGTGAAAACAGCTCAATCTAATTGTAACTTTCATGCTAAAATCATCACTTTAATACATAAAAAAGTGGAAAATAAATGGCATGTGCTAAGATTTAAATCCTAATCTGGATTTTAGAAGGAAACACACACCAACGCAGCCCACGGTCTTAATCAAACTTCTACTCTTACGTTGTTTTTCTTTTCCCCTTCAGCTCTCTCTACCTCCTCCACCTTGCCTGTTTGCTCTCTCTCTCTCTCTCTCTCCAGGCTTTTCTCACTCTTATTTCCAGCATGTGTTTTTACTTTTCTCTCTCTTTCTTTCTCTTTCCACCACCTTTCCTCCCTCTACGATAACATCTTTGTCCTTTGTTTGATACTATCTCCTTATTATAATGGCGTACACACACATACAAACACACTTTTATTGTAATGTGGCTGTTTGTAGCATTCATAGATGCCCCTGAGCAAGGTTCATTTGTGCCTCAATAATCTCCTCTGTCTTGTTTGTGTGTGTGTAGGTGAGGTTGGAGAGAGGATTCACGCGCGTTCACTCGCTCAACAATGTCAATCGTGCTCTGCAGATCCTGCAGAAGAACAATGTGAGTATACATGCAGTGACACATGCATATTTCCCTTTATTGGGTGGGGGAGCTTAATATGATATAGAACTGACTGCAGCAATACTCAGCAAGCAGTGAAGTGCTTAAATTAAACTGCCCTTAATGTTTCTATCTGCTTTCTAACTTTGTTTTCGTGTACCTTTATCCCTGTCTCGTCCAGGATGCTTTTGCTTCCCTGCATCCTTTTCTTTTATGTGATTGCCTTTCTTCTCTATTCATATTTTTGTCTGCCTTTTCCCCCAACAATAACATTTCATTGCTTACTTCTGTCTTCTGTCTTTTCTCCAGCTTCTCTTCGATTTCCCTGCCTTGCTTTCTCTTTTATTGTGGCATTTCCCTTCTATATACGAATATCATATATTATTTTAGTCAAGTTTAGGTGTATACATTGGTTTACCCAGCGCAATGAATTGTAAAATAGTCTGCTGCATGCAGCAAAACAAGAATCATTGAAGGAGAAACAGAGTTTTGTTACAAAAAGTGCTTATTTTGACTGACTGTGAAATATTGGTTAAAATGTTCAATGAAAGTAAAACCACTCCTTGGTTGAACTATGGATGCATGATAAGACCTTGCAAGACCCTGCACATACCCTGCACATACCCTGCACATACCCTGCACATACCCTGCATTTCCAACGTCCCATTGGTCTGACAGCCCAAAAGTCAGAAGAAGTGATCTTTCTTTAACCCCAACCAAGGATTTTATGCCTAAACTTGGCCAACTCAGAGTTTTAATGCAATCATTTTTGAAAGAAGTACATCAGCAAGATCAAATACCACACAGCTCCAGTACAGGTACATCTCAGAACATTAGAATATTGTGAAAAAGTTCAATATTTTTTTGTCAGTCATTTCAGAAGGTGAAACTTGTATATTATATAGATTCATTACACATGGAGTGAAATATTTCAAGCCTGTATTTCTAGTAATTTTGATGATTATGGCTTACAAATAATGAAAACACAATAATATTACGTAAGATCAATTTAAAAAAGGATATTTTAACACAAATGTCAGGCTTCTGAAAAGTATCTTCACTTATATACACTCAATACCTTCCTCTTGACAACAGCCCATAGACTCCTATGGGGTTCAGGTCAGCCCAGTTTGCTGGCCAGTCCAGCCCAGTAACACCATGGTCACTGAAGCAGCTTTTGGTACCTTTGCCAGTGTGGGCAGGTGCCAAGTCCTGCTGGAGAATGAAAGCAGCATCTCCAAAGAGCTTGTGGAAGCATGAAGACTCTAAAATGTCCTGCTCGATGGCTGCTATGTTGACTGTGGACTTCAGAAAACACAGTGGACCAACACCAGCAGAGGACATGGCCCCAAACCACCACTGACCCAAGACTCCAATATTAAACTTTTTCACAATATTCAAATTTTCTGAGACACTGAGTTTTGTGTTTTCATTATCTCTAAGCCAGAATCATCAAAATTACAAGAAAAACAGGCTTGAAATATTTCACTCTACGCGTAATTAATCTATATAATGTACAAGTTTCACTTTCTGAAATGATTGACAAAAAATATTTTCATGATATTCTAATTTTTGAGATGTACCTGTATGCTGATGACATACTCCTTTTCTGGGGGGAAATGATGCTATGTTGTTGGCTGTAAGGTACGCTAACGTTTGTAGCTTGCGCTACAGGCACCAAACACAATTTGTTCCTTGTACTTCTCCTATTTTTGGTTAAAGAAAAAAAGACACCACCCTTGAAAATATTTGTATAACAAGTATCATATCCACACCACTTTAACATGTTATGGTTACCAAGGTATGATTGGACAGACGATATTTGGAGGCAGAGTTTGGCAAACAGTTACTCCCAACTCTTTGCTTTGTTTTTCACCCACAAAGGTTGGGAACTGTACTGACTTAGGGGAAGTGAGGGGACTTTATTATGTAAATTAAACCTATTTGTTCATCTCTCCTCAAGGTTGAATTGGTGAATATCGGAGCGGCAGACATTGTTGATGGGAATCACAAATTGATTCTCGGGCTCATCTGGAGCATCATTCTCCACTGGCAGGTTTGTGTGTGCACACGCATGTGTTTGCCTTTGCTTTGTGTTTGAGAACGTGTCAACATGCTGGCATTTCGGTAACAATAAGAGTTTTCATATTTTGGTCCTGCCAATATTAATTTCTTAATATCAATTTTAATTTTGGCTGCATTTCAGAAAACAGACTCTGTTTGGACTTGTTTTTTTTTTTTCATTAACCTTGACCTTGGTGGGTCTATTTATTGCACTGATCCAAACAAAACCCTGTTAAAACAGCACATAGAGCTGTAAAATGTCTCCTGAATTCCAAATTGTCATGTATGTCCAATTTAGTTTGTGATTAAAATACTTTCTATGGAGCCCATTTGGAGGGCCACAAAAAAAATTATAGCAAAGATAAACAAGCGACAATGAGTACAGTTATTGTACTTGTGCTGGTGAGGGGATCAGATATACAGCATTTACTATGAAGCATCACTTTAACACCAGTTGAAATGGCCTTTTCTTCATGATGCACAAAACATGCCCAATTGCATTTCACATTCCGAGAGCAAAACACGGCACATTATCCTTCTGTGTCCATCTGAATTTTTCTCTTGGTGTTATTTGGAATATGTGCTGTTTCCTCCATAATAGCTGTCGAGGTGAAGGTAGCAGTCACATTGCACAGGGAACTCACCGCAATGATAGAAAGAAGCAAGAAAAGAAAAGTTTCCCAGTGAGACAGAGATACGCAATGATGCCTCAGGGTAAACATTTGTGACATTATTTGTGGATTTGAAAACTTACTAAAAGTCTTAGTCGTGCCCCCATTCCATAAAACATAATAATGTATCCAGCTGGGGCCTTCTAAACTAGTAACTCTATTCTGAAACCATTTCTAGAATCCATTTCAGAATACAACTGGATCTCACTTGGCACATGGCAAACTGAAAATAGTTTTTAGGGTTTTTGATTAGTCTTGGGAGTTTTAGGTTGTAAATGCCGTACTACACAGCAAAATCAGGAGTGTTAATTCAACTCGCAGAGTGTTAAATTTAACACTTTTGCTGAGTTCATATAGTTCTTACAGATTCTGAGTTAAAATTACACTTTGACAAGTGTTAATATTTTAACTCTTTAATAGTGTTAAATATTTGACAACCTTGGTGTTGTTTTATGACACCACATAAGTGCACTTTTAACTCAAAATTGTGTTATTCCTTTTCACTTTGAGTGCTAATTTTCTAACATATATTGTGTTATTTTATGACACAACGTGTTACTTTGACACATTAAAGTGTATTTTTAACCCTGAAATCATGTTATTTCCTTTCACTAATGTGATATTCAACATTCGTTGTTTTGTTTTATGATACATTAAAAGTGCATTCTGTCTTCAGCCGAACATACAAGTCACAAAATGAGAAAATCAACTCCAACTGAAGTGAATCTAACTCAGGTGTTAACATGTAACAACGCTGGTAGAGCTTTTTGATCACTAAAAGTGTTAAAACAAATCCAAAATCAACACTCACCAACTCAAAATCATTAACACTGAACAAACAACACTACAGATTTTGCTGTGTACATGTACTCTTCAAAATGTAGATCATTCATTCATTCATTATCCTTAACCGTTTATCCGCACTCGGGTCGCGGTGGGCTGGAGCTGATCCCAGCTGACATTGGGCGAGAGGCGGGGTACACCTTGGACAGGCCGCCAGACACATAGAGACAGACAGTCATGCTCTCATTCATTCCTACGGGCGATTTAGAGTCACCAATTAAACCTAACTGCATGTTTTTGGACTATGGGAGGAAGCTGGAGGACCCGGTGAGAACCCACGCTGACAAATGGAGAACATGCAAACTCCACACAGAAGAGCCGCAGGAGTGCTAACCACTACACCACCTTGTAGCCCAGCTATTCTCAACCTTGGGGTCGGGACCCCAATTGGGGACGCAAGATGATTTCTGGGGGTCGCCAAATCATTTTGGAAGTCAGCTCTGTCTCCACTGTGTTAAAGTGTTCATGTGTTCATGTGTTTTAGTCTTTTTGGTCACTTAATGTCTTTTTTTTGTCATTTTGTGTGTTTTTTTTGTCATTTTGTGTCTTTTTTTGATCATTTTGTGGTCAATTTGTGTCTTTTTTTGATCATTTTGTGGTCAATTTGTGATTTTTTTGGTCATTTTATTTCATTTTTGGGTAATTTTGTGTGTTTTGTTTGGTAATTTTGTGTCTTTTTTGGTAATTTTGTGTCTTTTTTGGTCATTTTGTGTCTTTTTTAGGTCATTTTGTTTCTTTTTTGGGTAATTTTGTGTGTTTTGTTTGGTCATTTTGTGTCTTTTTTGGTCATTTTGTGTCTTTTTTGGGTGATCTGAACTGTGCGTGTGAGATTGTGTTCAGTGAGTGGGGGTCGTGGACAACATGCATGTTAAATTGGGGGTCGCGACTCAAAAAGGTTGAGAACTACTGCTGTAGCCAATGTAAATAATGTATACATAGTGTCTGGGCCCTGGGTTTAACATTGGGCTGGCTTCAGATTCAGTAGATTCAGAGAAAAGCAAATCCACCAGCCACATTCATGCAAGTGCAAAACTAATCCAGGGTGCTCCTTTTATGTTCTTTTGTTCATAATAGAGCTTTCATCTTTCTGCCAATTTACAGAACAATATTATGCCTGTTGGCTACTTCTCCCCTTAAGCTGTATTTAAAGTTCATAATCTATTTTACAATGGACTCAGTGTTGAAAACCAACTTTGTGTAAAGTCTGTAGTTTTAATAGCTAACATTACAATAATTGTATTTCATTCCTCATTAAGTTGAATAGAGGCTAATGTCTCAATCACGCCAGTTTTGGCATAGACTTAATGACGCGATTAATAGCAAAACACAATTCTATAATGAGGTTTGTGTGTGTGTGCTGGCTGCATGATTGTGGGTACCGTTAGTGTGTGTGTGTGTGTGTGTAGTGTGTGTGAATATGCTTGTCAAAGGCTGCTACGCCCCGGAGGTTATCGCTAGCTTGTGTGTGGGCACGTATGCCAGTCTGTGAGTGCTTTTTCGTGCGTGGATCTCTGTCAGTGTGTAGGTGTGTGTGTCACTGTGAGTGTGTGTGTCAGTGTGTAGGTGTGTGTGTCATTGTGAGTGTGTGTATACGGCAGTCTTTGTCAAAGAGCCCCTCCAATTAAAGTGGAAATGCATGCAGTGACCTACTCTCAAATGAGTCTCTTTTTTTTTTTTTTTTTTTACCCGGCAGGCCACATTCTATGAGGAATCACTAACAAACCTGTGTGTGTGTGTGTGTGTGTGTGTGTGTGTGTGAGAGAGTCCCCTTGCTGGGAATTCACCTCGACACCAAATTACCTCAAACTCTATTAATAGATTTAGTTGCACATTGTGCACGAGTGTGTATCTGTGAGTGTGTAATAGACCTCTTTCCTCTTTCTTACTCTATTACTTTACATCTTTCTGTGCAACAGTTTGTGTGTGTGTGTGTGTGTGTGTTTGTGTGTGTGTGTGCGTGTCGTTTTTATTTAAATTTTTATACTCTTTGCTTTCCCTCGCTGCAAGAATGTGCATCTTTTTGTTTTGTTTTTCCTACGTAGTGAGGACCATAACAAGTTTTTGACAAACAGTGAGGACATTGGCTGTTTTTTTGGTCATTTTGTGTCTTTTTTTAAGTAATTTCGTTTTTTTCTGTCATTTTGTGTCATTTTTTTGGTCATTTTGTGTCTCTTTTTTTAGTAATTTTGTGTCTTTTTTGTGTCTTTTTTAAGTAATTTCGTTTTTTTCTGTCATTTTGTGTCCCTTTTTGTTTCAATTTTTATACTCTTTGCTTTCCCTCGCTGCATGAATGTGCGTCTTTTTGTTTTGTTTTTCCTACGTAGTGAGGACCATAAGAAGTTTTGGACAAACAGTGAGGACATTTTGAGAAGTGAGGACATTGACTGGTCCTCACTTCCTTAACTCATAAGAACCCAGACCCAGTTATCCTTAAAGGAAAGTTATGGGGGATATATCACAGACCAAGTGAACCACGCAGAACATATTTATGATGTGGGGTTTTTTTTGGTCATTCTGTCTTTTTTTAGTAATTTTGTGGGGTTTTGTGTCTTTTTTAAGTAATTTAGTTTTTTCTGTCATTTTGTGTCATTTTTTGGTCATTTTGTGTCTCTTTTTAGTAATTTTGTGTCTTTTTTGTGTCTTTTTTAAGTAATTTAGTTTTTTTCTGTCATTTTGTGTCCTTTTTAAGTCATTTTGTCCGTCTTTTTTGTGTCTTTTTAAAGTAATTTAGATTTTTTGGTCATTTTGATACTGCCTCCAGCGGCCCCCAGGTAATTTGAGTTTGAGACTCCTGTTCTAGAATATTTAAAGTGTTTGTTACATGGGTGTCACTGTGGGTTCTTATGGGTTAAAGGCCTGTTTGAGGGTTAAAGATTAAGGTTCGAATCAGGTTTGGGTTAGGGTTCGGGGTAGGCGTTTAGTTGTTTTGGTTAAGGTTACAGTGGGGACTTGGGACTGCATTATGTCAATGAGGGTCCTCACAAAGATAGAGGTACAAGGATGTGTGTATGTCGGTGTCAGAGTGCAGAAAGCAAGGAGGGGAGAGCTGAGTGGTATGGTTGGGGATAAAAAAGGAATGGGGGGTACAAACACTGCCTTTTTAGTGTGCATATGTATGTGTGTGTGAGTGCATATGTGGCTGATGGAAAGGTAAGAGTAAGATATGCATAAGCAATGCACAAACGGGCAGTGAAAAGTCTAACGGTTCTCTCTGTCTCCCCCTGAGCCCTGAACAAGTGCTCCAAAACTGTCACTCACAGCTGCCAAAAAGCATGAGGATGCAACCATATCCACACACACACACACAGGCTCGTATGTGGATGTGTGTGTTCACAAGTGTCCACGGACTGTGTGCAGTCTTACTGTGTGTGCTGCCATGTGGAGGAACTTTTGTGCATGTGAATATGCAAATTTCTACTGACAGGCCATGTCGAAACTTTGCTAGAAAGCAGCAGGTATTTTAAAGATGGCATTTTATGGAAAGGTTACATGGAAAGCGTTATATTAGCATACATTTTAATTTATTCTTCTGTCGATCAGGAGAGTTTTTTTGTGGAAGTACTGTATGAGCGGAAGGTTATGGATATCTTTGGTGGTGATTGTTAACAGAAGCCAGCTGCTAACTGTCTATATATATATATATATATATATATATATATATATATATAAACTACGCACAAAAAGTAAGGCAATTTGTGTTTGGTAGATTATTTTGTTATTATAACAATGCTTTTTGGCAATAAATCTTATACCGTTGGAAAGCCTGAAGCCTCCCCTTTGAAAAGGTACCACATGTGTAAGGAACATCCATTTGTGGGATTAGCAGCAGAGCTGAGTATGTAGGTAGCGCCAAAGAAAAATGTGCCAAATCTTCTCTGCCAATGCCTAGGCTACTTTGCCATTGACTCTTGTTTGGTGTTTGGTGGATTGGATGATTGAAGTTTGAAGAAACAATACATATTGACAATTTAACAATTTATTAATTTAAGGAACATGAGCCTCAGTAGCATGTTGAATAACCATATACAGCCACAACAGCCTGGCACCTCCTCCTCATGCTGATCACCAGCCTGGTCACACGCTGCTGTGGGATGGCCTCCCATTCTTCAACAGCATTTGTCGTAAGTCAGCTTGTGTTGGTCACTCTGGCACGAACAGCACGTCCAAGCTGATCCCACAAGTGTTCAATGGGGTTGAGGTCAGGACTGCAGGCAGGCCATTCAATCCTCTCCACAGCAGAGAGCCGTCGGCCATATTGTCTTGCAAACCTTGATTGCAAATCTGTTGGTCAGCCTACGATGCCTAAGTGCTGACACTGTGAGAAAACGGTCTTCTTGGGGTGTCGTCTTCTTGGGACGCCCACTTGGTGGCCTGTCTCTGACATCCCCCGTTATATTGAACTTGGCCTTCACTTTGGAGATGGTACTAGGGTTCACTCCAAATAATGCCGCAACTTGGTTTTGCGGAACACCAGCTTGAAGTTGCCCTATCACACAGGCCCTATCCAGATCAGTCAAACTTGGCATGCCGATTCTTGGAACAGATACCAACTGTACTGACTGCACTGACTACTCACCGTAGCAGGGCCCATTCTCACAGGTGCTGCCAATCAAGTTTCTGATTGGCACCTGATTGGCATCACCTGGGAGTACCAAAAGCTCAAAATAAGAGTCAATAGCAACAGCAAAATAATGACAAGATTTGACCAAAAAAAAAGATGTGAAATAACTAAAAAGACTAAAACACATTAACACATGAACACTTGAACACAGTGGAGACAGAGCTGACTTCCAAAATGATTTGGCGACCCCCAGAAATCATCTCGCGACCCCAATTGGGGTCGGGACCCCAAGGTTGAGAATAGCTGCCATAGAGGGTTAATATTTTCATTCCCTCTTAATAATAATTTCTTTCCAATCCTTCCTTTTCTGAAGTATAATAAACACACACTATAGCTTTAGACTGCATGTCTTGTGAAGAATAACTACATTTGTGTGCATGTATGTTGAGTTTTTACAGCAGCTGTACTTTGTGTTTGTGTGCAGGTAAAGGATGTGATGAAGGATGTGATGGCGGGCCTACAGCAGACCAACAGTGAAAAGATTCTGCTGAGTTGGGTTCGTCAGAACACGCGCCAGTATCCTCAGGTCTGTTATTCTCTCTACTAATCTCTCAGTCTCTCTCCTGTTTTAACCTCCTGAGACCCAAGCTTTTGTTTGGCATGTGTTGTGTATAAAAAAAGTGTATAAAACTGTTTATTTCCTTACATTTACACCCTCTTACTGAAAGAACTAAAGAGTACTTCCTGATTAGCAGTGTCGTAGCTTGTTGCTAATGCTAAAAATAGTCAAACGTGCACAGAATATCAAACTACAAACATTATTTAGCACAAATAAACAAGTTTTAGCCATAAAATCTGATCAGCTTTTGTACCTGGTCCACTTTTTTTGGGCAGTAAAGCTGCTGATTGACTTAACCAAGATGCTGCCATCTGATTTTTACACTGATTGACGTATTGTGCTTTTTCTAGAGTGTGTACTACTGAGGACAACAGGTCATAGTTAAGCAGAATTAAGTATTAAGGTCCAGAAAACCTAAAATTAAATGTTCACATATGAGGACGCAGGGTCACAGGAGGTTAAGGAAACTGTAGACTTGTGAAATGATACCTTCAAAAATAGTTGAGCGAGCTCGTTTTCATAGTTTTTGATGCAGCCAAAGACCTTTTTTTTGTCGTTGTCTCTCTATCATATGACTGGATCTGTGAAACCCCTCATGAAATGGATTTTCATGTATTTGGTGGACAGATAGGCCCGGGCCCAAGGAATAATGGATTAGTTTTGGTGGTGATCCAGATCTGGGATTAGTGCCATCAGATGATTATCATTTTATAGCCCAAAGTATGAAACTAAAAGACAGAGAGATTTGAGCTTTAGTCCTAAAAATATTTTTCCAGAGTGAAATTTGATTTGTTCTTCAAAAGCTGCCAAATGTAACCACAAAGGGTCCTCACAACATAGCATATGCCACTTTAAAAAAAAAAAAAAAAACATATGGCATTTATTAGTTCATCTCACCCCACATTTTCCCAGGTGCACAACTTGAAAGTTTGATCTTTATTTCCTAATTAGGAATAATTTATTTTAAAATGCTTTAATTATGCCTGCATGAGATTAAGATAATGAATAACAAGACAACCTGAAAGTGGTAAAAGTGGTTTAATTTGTCACCTTTCCAAATCCAAAAACACAGACGGAGTGTATCTGCTTCAGATTCAAACATTAGTTTGTCAAGCTGAGTAGTCGTCCACCTGCTGTAGTA